>NC_034600.1:43102686-43105991 GCF_900095145.1 Mus pahari | reverse complement strand
ATATATAAAATATACATTAAAAAGTCTTCCCCAAATGGGATTACAAAATAGAGTAAAAATAACCGTCCATTTTCCTCTCTCTCTCTCTCTCTCTCTCTCTCTCTCTCTCTCTCTCTCTCTCTCTCTCCCTCTCTCCCGCCCTCCCTCCCTCCCTCCCTGTTTGTGTGTGTGTGTGTGTATGCACAACTTCACAGGTTTACCCACCACATGTAACATTGTGAATCCCAGCATTTACTGGTTAAATAAGACAAGAGGATGCACTCTATGGGCCTGCAATCTACATACACACATAGGGAACAATGAGGAAGATGAGGGCTATACAGCCAAGCTTCTCTGGAGACCTCTACTGTTTTTCTGCCTCACCTTCCAGTTTTACAAACGCGTCCCATCAGGGAAGGGCTGTATGCAGAGCCAGCCTTGCCATAGGTGAATTAATGGCCACCTCTTAAGGGGATCTCAAGGACGCGCCCCAGCAATTCTTCCCTCGAGTCTGGCTCAGTGGCCCCTAGAGGTCCTAGTCAGAGACTTCAACTTTGCCAATGAGACTGAATTCTGTAAAGCAGAGTGACTTCTTAACTTTTCATCAGGAAGCTAAACAGGAGGTGTCGATAAACTTTAACTGAAAGACATTGCTGGGTAAAGTCAAAATCACTTCAACATATTACACCACACAAAAAATAGTCTCCATGTTAATGAATTCATGAAACCCCTTTCTGGAGACGGGGTCACAGGACATGGGGACTGGACTTGGGTTCATCGCACTTGCACTACTTTGCTAAGGGTCTCTCTTATGAACCACCACTGCCCTGCTTTAAAGGTTATATTGCCTCTTTGGGTCATGAAGGGAGTTCTGCTAATTCTGGAAGGGCCGCTAGTGAGAAGAGTTCTCTAGCAAATTATGGAGTTCATCTTTGGGGGGGGGGGGCATGCCAAGTGCATTAACGTCAGTTTAGCAGCAGGGATCTCCACACCTCAGAACTCAACTGGTCCAGAATGAGGAACGCAGCTCCCGCCTCACACCCAGCACCAGCTGGAGGCTCTCAACCTCTGCTTCTGCCTCTGATGGAGGAACCAGCATTCTGATTTGCAGAGCACAGCTGACATACATAAAGTAAAACATGTACCGGGGTGGTGACACGGTTCTAAGGCTGGCCGGAACTTTTTTTTTTTTTTTAAGTTACATGCTCTGCTCTTTAAGAGAAACAGCCAGAAGAAATTCTAAGTCAAGCTTTCTTTATTCCATCTGCATAGGACAGTCATATTCTTCAACTCATTTAATACTTTGTCCTGCCCTTTGGTCTATTATCCCTTGGTCTTAATCTCTGGTCAAGTCTACACCTAGCAAACTGTGGAATTAATCCTACAACTCAAAAATACTCCTCACGGCTCATTTACTAACAACAGTAAAGATACAATGAATTATTAATGCACTGAAGATGATGTCTTGGGGACTGAAGCAGAATCCTTAGAAAGGTGACAATTTTCTACATCACTGCTCATCCCCTCCCACGCCCCATGGGCCTATGCTCACAGCATTCTCTTTTCAGCTTCTGTATGTCCCCACCAAGGACTATGCCAAACAGCATTGGTACCGCGCTCTTTCGTTCATTCGGGGCCTGCTAGCCCAGAAGTTGGGAATCGCTGGCGCACCTCCATATCTTGCACGTCTTCCAAGCAGATCTCCTTGCTTCCGCTCCTTTAGAGCCTCCTGAGTCTTTCTCCATAGCCAAAAATGAGCTACTGGAGTGAAGGGATTTTTATTAACTCCATTTACTGACACTGCTCACTGGCCGCTTCCCCTGTACTGAAATCCTCCCTCGTCTCCGGGTTTCTTACAGACTTTATCACCAGTGTTGTTACAGACCACCTGCAGGTCATGCCAAAGGTTTGGTGCAAAGTCTGAATCAATACTGACTTTAAATGATTTACTTCCTCCCCTCCCCCAGTTTACTTCTAACTAGGTGAAATTCAATATATCCAACTCTGATTAAGGTGTGTCTGAAAAAAACTGAATTGAAGTGTAAACTAGAATTACTTTAAATTAGTACATGAAGCTGCTGTCCTAAGCAAAATTTGTTTATGTTGATACTAATTAAAAAATAGGAGCTGACAGGAGTTTTATATATGTTTACTATGTAAAAGAGTACATGCACACATGCGCGCGGGTGTGTGTGTGTGTGTGTGTGTGTGTGTGTGTGTGTGTAGACATACAAATTGAAGGCAGAGAACAACGTGCAGGCGTCAGTTCTCTCCTTGCACCACGGGGGTCCCAGGAAGTGAGCTTAGGTTCTCTTTGGCAGTGAGCACCTGTATCTGGTGAGCCACCTCACCGGTCCATTTAACAAGTCACTCACTGCACCTTCATAAACAGAATGTATACTTCAAGGAGCTTGATTCATATTAATTCACTTGTCATTTTACTAAGGGTAAAGATAACTTCTGAAAGACCATGCTGGAAGTTTTTAAATTTTTATTCAGGTGCACATGTGTCTTTGTGTGTATGTCACAGGTGCCCACAGAGACCAGAAGAGGGTGTCAAATTCTCTGAGGCTGAAGGCACTCAGCATGGGTGCTGGGAATGACCTTGGCTACTCTGGAGGATCAGTAACCACTGAGTCCTCACTCCAGCGAAATGCTTTCTACTTTCTTTTCTTTCTTTTCCTTCCTCTCTTTTTTCCTCTCTCCCTCATCCTTTCCCTCCCCTACGTCTTTCTTTCTTAGCTCCAAGTTAATAAAGCGTCATTCCCATTCTGGACTGTTGTGTTGGACCCTGGACGCTACACAGGCTCTGCAAACCCTCATCACACAGTAGAGACCCCTACTCTGCCACTGCCCTCCACTCTAGTGGGTCCTCTAATGTCACCTGACAAAGTAGACCAGAGAGGACAGTACACTCAGTGCTTTAAATGAATCTTGTCCAACAGCAGCTACTATTTGCAACAATAAGATCCCTTCTTAAATTATTTACAGTGAATGGGGAGTTGGATTCCGCCCTCTGTCATGTAGGTCTAGATATCAAAGTCAAGTTTGTCAGGCTTGGCGGGAGGGTGCCTCTACCCACTCAGCCGTCTCGCCTCGCCTTTGGTGCCCCTTTTTTTTGTTCTGTTTTTGTTTGTTGGAGGGGGATAGGGCCCCCACAGTCATTCTACAATCCTCCTGCCTCTGCGATAAAGGGCAACCATACCAAGGCTCTCCCGAAGGCTTCTTAAATCTCATTGGCTGTACAACAATCTATAGTTTTTACAAGTGAAGCTAACGTTAAGCTGCACTTGAATTTCCCATTCCTAGAAAAACACCTGAACACA
>NC_034600.1:43080250-43102536 GCF_900095145.1 Mus pahari | reverse complement strand
TCTCTCTCTCTCTCTCTCTCTCTCTCTCTCTCTCTCTCTCTCTCTCGTGTGTGTGTGTGTGTGTGTGTGTGTGTGTGTTTGTGTGTGTATACGTACGCACTTTCATTAAGTGACTAATGATGTTAGGTCTCAAACCCAGGACAAATGGCTGACCATATAACACATCGAAGGGACACTGTCCAGCAGCCCCTTATCATTGCCAGCAGCCATCATAGAGACATCTTGACTGAAATGCCCTTATCCCAGGGGCTGAGCTGGGCCCCGTCCCCCAGCTTCTCTTCCCTAAATAACCCAGCCATTTTGGCTGCACCGGTCTCACACTCCCTGGTCTCCTCCTGGCCTCTTGGCTTCAGGATCCTGTCTCTTCCTCTTTCACTCTCTTCCCCCTTTCCTCTCATGGCCTGATTCAGTCTGGACCATTCCAGATGCCTCTGCCTTTGCTCTTCCTTAGATCTACAACACAGACCTCAACCACTCAGGGACAGGCATGTCCTCTTTTTATTTCGTCTTGTCATTTAAATACAATATATTTTGATCATATTAACTCCTAACTCCTCCCAGACTGTCCTTTTGTATGTGTGTGCAAGTTTTTTGGTTTTAGGGTTTTTGTTTTGTTTTAATGAGCTACAGTCTCTCTAAGTAGTCTACGCTGGTCTTGACCTTACAATCCTCCTGCATCAGTCTGAGACCTGGGAGTAGAGATATGCACCACCTGGCTCAAGGAACAATGGAGACTTCACAGCTACTCAGGAGGCTGAGACTGAAAGAGAGCCTGAGCCAGGAGTTCATGCCCAGGCTAGGGAGCACACAGACCCTGTCGCTAACAGACAGCTTCCTTCTACAAACCATCATGGGCTTGTTTTCCTTTACTAGTAAAAGCTCAGTGTAGAGATCTAGACAGACTAACGGAATCCCTGAGCTCTTAAACCTCTGCCATGCTGTGGGACAATCACCTATAATACTGTACAATTCCTACCAGATCCCAGGAACAGTTCAGGCAAGCGGCTGGGGCATGCCAGGCTCCAGGACAGCCCATGGGAATGCTAAGACTGAAAGAGCAGCATCTTGCCTTTCAGAATCTCAGCTTGTTTTTTTTTTTTTTTTTTTGGTTTTTCGAGACAGGGTTTCTCTGTATAGCCTTGGCTGTCCTGGAACTCACTTTGTAGACCAGGCTGGCCTCGAACTCAGAAATCCATCTGCTTCTGCCTCCCAAGTGCTGGGATTAAAGGCGTGCGCCACCACGCTCGGCTAGAATCTCAGTTTTTATGAAATACGCATTTATACAGTAAAAGGTTTCTCTTCGTTAGTTACCATAATTTATGAATCAATTACTTTTCTTTACTAGTCAGATACTGTGATGATTTTAATGATATTTCCAAATTAATTAAATGTTAATTTAACATTAACTATAAAGTTAACAAGGTAAAGTTGACAAAAAAATTAGCACAAAATATACATAGACCAATTTAAGCTCAAATTACATATTTTTACTCTTTTGACATTATTTAAAATAGCTCCATAAAATAAGCCTTCCATTAAAGTTTTTTTTTAATCCTGAGGTATATACATTCAATCATTAATGATAAACCTTCATCACAAGAGTAAAAAGGTGCATGTTCAAAAGTTATAAACTTGGAAAAGCAGGTTTAACTTACAACGATAATACAGAATGGAATGACTATTCCACCTAATAACGCATAAGGTATGGTGTCTTCTTTGTAAGGGTACTTGATGGACTCATCATTACAGAATATTCCTCGTTGGAAGGGGGTATGCCTTGAAGTAAGAATTGCAAAAGGCAATCCAGCTAGCAAAAAGGGAATAAATAAAAATATCATTAAAAATTATCGAAACTGATCAATGGCAACAACCATCCCGGAAGACTTTAAAGATGCGATTGCTTTGAACGTCAGTCTGAGCACATGTAAAAGGGAATGCGGAATGCATGCAGCGCAAGTTAGAAGGATCGCAGTGTAGGGTAAATGTGCTTTCTTCTACAGGAAACAAAGCTTTAAGACTCTGTCAGCCACTCTAACACAGGCATCTTCCAACCTTTGTTCCCGCCCAAATACAGCAATTGTGGGAAGTCGCTTCTCACGCCCGTCTTTAACCGCCAAGTTTCCAGCACCTTCTTAACCTTCTGTCATGGACTTTGTTTCTGAAGAAAACATTTTAACATTCCCCATTTTATACTTTTTCAAAAACGACACTATTTAGACAGGCCAGTCACAGCTAGGTTATGACAGTGCCTAAATAAACTATGCATTTGTTTCTTTCCATTATTCAGAGGACACTAGAGCGGCATTGGAATGGACCCTGAAGCTGAATCAACTTTCGAAGACAGCCAATGATGTCAGGCATAAAGCCTCCTAACACACAAGTGCTGTGTCATTAATGTTTTCTGTGAAGATTGTGCCCCATCCTCACCCCTTAAAATGTTTAAACTTTGTCTAAATATAAATTTCACGAATTCAGCTCTTCATGTCATTAGTTACATTTATTAATTGCAGCTCTCTGCTTTATAAATAGGGATATAGTTCAGCAGAAACCCTTAACGGTCCACGTCCAGACTGAAGGCTCTCCCTTTGGTGTCCCGTTCTGCGTGCAGTGTCTCGCCCACTGGGCTGGCCTGTCCAAAGCAGTTCAAGTGCTTTCTCTCCAATCCCTGACCCATGACTGAATGGTAGCCAAATCTGCTACTGTTTATCACAGTATCAGTTCTGTCCAAACTACAAGGGGAAAAAGGAGCAAATAACAATCACATTTCTTTCATTGCCAGCTCTTCTAGGTATCTCCCCACCTTCATTTAGACACTGACTCGTGAATCAAAGTACATTTCTTTATGTGAATCAATGTGCCAGTAAGAGCTGCCAACTCGTGAAAAATCTTTAAAATGCTGCAGGACTCCCTAACGCCTTGCTTCTGATAACTGTCGCGCTGGCTCTGCTGCCTCCCCTTTCATGCGTGCCTCTCCCTGAATCCGACTCTTGTGATTCACGGCATGCTTGCACAGGGTAACGCGATGGAATCAAGCCTTTGCGACATAGGCCATAGAGCGCAACTTCAGTAGACTTACACGAACTTTCCACACTTATCAACTGATAATGTAGCATTAGATATGCACGGCTGAGGCTCCAGTTGTTGCCTTTCCCACACAGTAACTGAACCCTTAACCTTCAACCAATTACACTATTCCAATGTGGATAGACATTATCTCACATTTACAAAGAACTATTACTTCTATGGCTCACCTTATTTGTAAGAACTCTGCACACAGCACTGTAGGCTACTGTCTACACAGCACATTTCTGAACTGGTTGTATGTTTTCACTAAGTACTGCTTCTTTCTGCACTAAGACGCTTAGTACATTAGTTACACATAGAGCATTAGCACTTGAAACTCTTTAGGTTCTCTGTCTATAGTATAAGGAAAAATTTGTATTGATAGTCTCAAGTATACTGAAAAATATTCATATACATATCCATTAGCAATAAGGTTCTTCTCCACTTAAAAAAAATCATGTTAGAAATTACTCTTAAATTTACAGGAAAAAAAAGTTTGTATTTCTCAAGATGAAGAACAAAATTTACAAGTGTGATAAGTGGTCCATTTTAAAATACAGAATGTGTAAGTGAGTAAACACTGAATACGCTGTACCCAAGACCCTCAGTGCTCTCAGGATTACAAGGCTGAGTAAAACACAATACATAATCACCCGAGAAGAGCAGAGAAGGAAGGCTTGCGAACCCTTCTGTGTGCCTAGTCAGTGAGTTGTTCAGAATGTGGTTCCCAGTAGGAGGGCTGTAGGAAAAAAACCATAATGGCTGATTTCCATAGCTACAAAGCAGAAAGAATGTGCACCAGGGGCGTGATATGAAAAGCAACCACAGAGTAATGGCGGTCTTCAAAGGATGAGCAAAGAAAACCCAGTGAGAGCGCTTGGGTGAGCTGCGGGCAGGCCAGGAAGAAGCGTAAGGCATGCATCGGGAGAGAGGAGTGTCAGATGGAGAAGAGCCCCAGCTGCAATGGTTTGAATTGCCAGTCTTCGTTAAGGAGAAAGAAAGAAGAGAAACCAGCGTAGAGTTGGGAAGGCCTCAGGAACACTAAGTTAGCAATAACCACTCC
Organism: Mus pahari; assembly: GCF_900095145.1. Lineage (NCBI taxonomy): Eukaryota > Metazoa > Chordata > Mammalia > Rodentia > Muridae > Mus > Mus pahari. The sequence goes on along the minus strand of NC_034600.1, from coordinate 43,098,410 downwards.
CAGTCACTATCACAGAAGCGTAGGAAGTGTATGACCCAATCAACCTCATTTTCATTACACTCAGTACTGGCCAACCGCAGGTGCTCACCGACCCACTTAAGACTTGAAAGGATGAGCTCATTCAGGTGCTTCTGGAACCTCTGAGAAATACAAGACTGAATCCACCTGGGCTGGCCCACAAACAAAGAGGCCAAGGATAAAGCAGGTTTACAGAGAAAGAAAGGACTAGCGTCTCCCTTCCCAGCGCAGAATGGAAAAGGGAGCTTCGCTTCCCCGGTGCCAGAGGGCCTCAATGGTCCCACTATCTCAGCCTGCTCAGTACCTTGTATCTGTTTCAACGAACAACAAGTTTTACTTAAGCTAATGAGAAAACAGTTCCTACTCCTCACAAAAACCTTAATCTAACCGTTCTTTCAACAGGGCCAGCACAAAGGTTGCTTTCAGTTTTTTGATTAATCTACACAGTATGGGGGAACACTTCCTATTCAAATCCTTGTTTGCATTTCTAATTATTTCCTTCGAACATTTTTATGTAACATTAAGGCATATAAACATTATCACTTTGACCAAATTATTTCTCCCAAAATGTAACTGTACAGTACTAACTTACTACAGCCACAGTGCACGAGTACAGGAAAACTGAGTCTTGGAATTGGACAGCTGATGCTATCCTTGACATGTCTGACAGCCAAGGCATGGGTGAAAGGGTTGTTTTCATCGCTGTCAATTCAAATCAAACATCTTTTCACTCTTACCAGTAAAATGGAATCTTTTTTTTTAAAAAAAAAAAAAACTCTTTTCATAATTTCTCAAATGACTACACATGCCAATATTTTACTTAATACTTTAGTTGGGAAATCAATTTTTTTGATTTGTTTGTTTATTGTGGGGGGAGGGTGTATAAGTGTGTGTGCTTCCTTATCTATGTGTACATCTTGTGCATGCATATGCCCACAAAGGACAGAGAGGGCATCAGCTGCCCCTCAAACTGAAATTGCAGGTGGTTATGAGCCACCCAGTGTGGGTACTGGGAACCCACCCCAATCCTCTGCAACAGCAGCAAGTGCTCCTAACCAGAGTCACCTCCACCGATTTCCTCACCTATTTCATATAACCTTAAAGTGTAACATGTATCATAAAATCCATCTATTCTAAATTTACCACTCCAGCAATACAGTCTTAGACTATTATTATACCTGGAAACATTCATGGGCTAGTGTGCACTCAGTTCATACTCCTTGCCATAATCTAGAGCAACCACATATCTGCTTTGGGGCATATCATATAAACAGAATTATACAACACATGGTATTTTCTTTCTTTCTTATTTCTTTTGTTAAAGATTTATTGATTTCATATGAGTTCACTGTAGCTGTCTTCAGACACACCAGAAGAGGGCACTGGGTACCATTACAAATGGTTGTGAGCCAGCACGTGGTTACCAGGAACTGAACTCAGGATCTACCTCTGGAAGAGGAGTCAGTGATCTTAACCACTGAGCCATCTCTCCAGTCGCCACATGGTTTATTTTCTATGTAGCTCATATTACATACTATAATGTCCTTCATGCTAATTCGTTTTGGGAGTGTATTTTTCTTTTTATTGATATATTATTCTACTGTACATACAGAGAACATTTGGTTTAGCCATTCACCAGTTAACGGACATCTCAGCTGGGTCCAGTTTGGGGAATATTATGACTATATATTACTTTGAACATTCACCTGCAAGTCTTTGTGTGGATGTATTTTCATTTCTAATAGGCAGATACCTACAAGTGGAATTACTGTGTCATGTGGTAAGTGCACGTTTAACTTTTTAAGAAGCTTCCAAATTATTTTCCAAAAAGGTTATAGCACTTTACATTTCCATGTCCTGATTTTGAATATGCCCAATGGCCAATCACAATGAATCTTTTAAAAATTCATGTTCTCTGCATAGCTAACTCATTCGTGAAATAGAATAGCTTTCTGTTTCTAATAGTGAATATCTTTAATGATACAAAAGAAAATATGACATGTTAACTTTTAACTTATAGAAAAAAAATTTTCCCCATCCTCCATGTCCATGTCTTTAACTGCCTCTTGTACACATACTCAGGATCTTGGAACCATAAGAGAAATACTTAGCAATTGCTTCAGTTAGAAAAATTGAGCAAAACTGAGAAACTGGCTAAAAATTCTCTTCATGAAAAAAACTCAGCTGGGCAGTGGTGGCATACACCTATAATTCCAGCATTCAGGAGACAAAGGTGGTGAATCTCTGAGTTCAAAGCCAGCCTAGTCTTCAGAGTGAGTCCCAGGACAACAGGGGTTCACAAAGAAACCCTGTCTCAAAACAAACCAAAAAACAAACAAACAAACAAACAACAACAAACCAAAAACCTCTTCCAATGTTAGGGAAATGCAAATGCCTCCAACAAGTTAAAAGATTTTCAAAACATAATCTATATACACCAAGAGTCCATGCTGTTGCATAGATATTCTAGCCCTATTTTATACAGTATGACATTTTATGAATATAAAACATATCAAGTGCCAAAGAGAGAGTGCGGGGCAGTGGATGATGGGGAATAAAGGAAGTGGGAGAAAACCCACGTCCCACCAGAGTTCCAGTGCTCTGGGCGGGCAGACTTGGGAGGATTGCCACACACTTTCTATGCAACCCCCATAGAAAGTGTCTGGTTGTGTGATGCCATGGACCTCAGCTCGGCGGGTAGTGGACAAGGGGCAGTCCTCTAGGTACCAGGTTCTCAGCCTCAGGCATCTCATGCTGGATACCACGGAAGAGCTGAGAACAGAATGGGGACCTTGGGGGCAGCTTGGTCAGTCCAGGGGCCGAAGGGAGGAGAGGGCAGAGGAGAGGGGACACTGGATGGTTCCCACGCATGGGAAGGCCTTCCAGAAGGAGGTTAGATGCGGCTCGTTAGGGGAAAGCCTATCCCATCGTTCAAGCATGGTGGACCTTGATGAGCAGAGACAGTTTATGGTTTTAGAGCTTTATTGTAGAAAGGCAAAGAGAAAGAGAGAAGGTAGAAAGAGGGAGAGAGGCCTGGCATGGCCACATTGGGGGAGGGGAGAGAAGGATGGCTAGAGAGTAAGAAAGGTCAAAGCTTAAAGAAAGCATTTCCCTAACATTGGAAGAGGTTTTTGGTTTGTTGTTGTCAAGTAGCCCCTTTTATAGTGGGCTGGGCTATCAGGTAACTGTGGGGAGGAGCTTACCTGGCTATAGTCAGGTAACTGTGGGGGTGGAATCTAGCCAGAATGCCAGAAGCTTGGGACTTCTGTCTGCATGACTGACAGATAGCCACACACCTCTCCTGCAGGGCTGTGGGGGAGGTAATTTCGACAGGAGCCAGGGGTCCAGGAGACAGGACTGAACTCCTTCCGTCCCATGTAGGTGGAAACCACCACCCATTGGGTCTCCTGGGGTTCAAGACCTATGCTGGACTAGAGACCAGGCTGTCTGTGCGCAGCCCACTGCCCCACAAGAGAGTGGTTTCCAACTCTAGAGCCTACAGCAGCATGTCATTCAAGGGCACACTGCCTCAGAGCTAACCAACGCAGACACTGATGTCAAGGGCCCAGAGCTCTGTTGAAGAGCAAGGGAAGAACCACCTCAAAAGTCCACAAGATGAAGTGACCCCACTGGAAGACCGCTGAACAGCAGATGGTTTCCACCAAGAGAGAGGAGGTGGCCACCTGCAAAATGTTTCAAAATATTTCATAATCTCAATGTCTGCATGGGGGTGTATGAAGCCCAAAGAACCCACAGTAAAGGGAAGACTGTAGAATAATGGATCAATTGTTATTTCTGCCACTTGACTATAACCCTGGGCTCAGCAGACATGTGATAGATGAATGTATTTAGTCTATGTCTTAGTTAGGGTTTCATTGCAGTGAAGAGACACCATGACCAATGCAATTCATAAAGAAAAACATTTCACTGGGGCTGGCTTACAGTTTCGTAGGTTCAGTCCATTACCATCATGGCAGAAAGCATGGCAGCATCCAGGCAGACATGGTGCTAGAGAAGATGATTTGAAGGCAACTAGAAGAGAGACTGGCTTCTGCAGGCAGCCAGGAGGCGGCTCTCTCTTCCACACTGGGTGGAGCTTAAGTATACGAACTCAAAGCCCACCCCAACAGTGACACATATCCTCCAACAAGGCCCCACCTACTCCTACACCTCCAAATAGTGTCACTCTATGGGCCAAGCATATTCAAACCACCACATTCTACTCCCTCACCTCCACAGGCTTGTTTGAATATATGAGTCTGTGGAGACCATACCTAGCCATAACATAGTAGATCACATACTTCCAGTATATCATGGCACAGGATACATTTCCATACCAAAACATCACAGTGAAGAGACTATTGGACAAATGGAAGACCAAAAACCAGCTGGGCAAACTCCAAACTCTGCATCTCCAACTCCTTTCATCGTTGTTGACTGCAACACAATTCTTTTCCTTTGGCTGGTTCCATTCCTGGTTAGGCTTTCCTCGGCAGTATCCCATGGCTCTGGCATATCTAACATCTTGGGGTATCCAAGGCAACTTCAACTTGATGCTTCTTGTTCCAATATCTGGGAGTCCAGATCTTCTGGGCTCCTCCAAAGGGCTTGGGTCATTTCTCTAGCTCTGCCTTCTGTAGCACTCTAGGCTATGATTGACTCTACTCCACAGCTGCTCCTCCTCTTGGTAGTTATTCCATGGGACTGGCATCTCCAGTACTGTGGGGTCTTATGCTGCAACTAGGTGTCACCAATAGCCTCTCGTAGGCTCTCTTCATGGTGCCAAGCCTTAACTTCTTTGCATGACCCCTTCAGTCCTGGGTCATCAACTGCAACTGAGGCTGCACCTTCACCAATGACCTTTCCTGAATTCTCACAGTGCCAAGCCTCAGCTTCATGCCTTCAAAACCATAGCACTGGGTGATTCTTACACATTCCCAAGTCCAGCTACAACATGAGGTATAAGCTATGAAGGCCAGAGAATGGAATGAGGTTTGAAGTGGAAATTTCTGGCTTGTTAGAAACTCACTTGTGTCATGTGATGTTTTTATGAAAGCGATCTTGTGAGAGGGCATGCAATGTTTTGCTGAAAACAGACACTTGAGAGGGTGTGTGGCATTTAGAAAGAGTATAAATGAAACCCCATAAACAATGGGAGGGCACTCTTACATTGCTACACCGCTGTATAACATTTTCCTTCTTTGTTGGTCTTCACGCATAGAGAGAAACGTGCCAAGAACCCGTGGTATTCAGTCCACTTCCACTGTTGGATTGAGCTGCCACTACTATTTGTTTGGTGTTCGCTATTGGACCAAACTCCTGGTATCCTGACAAAGAAGAGTGGAATCGCCCCAAAGAACTACTTCTAAGCATGTCCACATCCCCTTGTCCTACTAACCTTCTTTCTTCCCTACCTCTGGTTGGTGGGCTAGAAGGGAGGTTGAAGTATTTAAGAACCCTAAACAAAGTAGGTTTTGAAAAATCTAAGCCTACAGAATGGCCCCCATAGGCTCATATATTTGAATGTTTTGTCAATAGGGAGTGGAGCTACTTGACAGGGATTAGGAGATCTGGCCTTGTTGGAGTAGATGTGGCCTTCTTGGAAGAAGTGTGTCACTGGGGGTGGACTGTGAGGTTTCAAATGGTCAAGCCAGTCCTAGTGTCTCTCTCTTTCTGCTGTTTTCAGATAAAGATGTAGGATTCTTAGCTACCATGTCTACCTGCATGCCACCATGCTCTAGGCCATAAAGATAATGGACTAAACCTCTGAAACTGGAAGCAAGCCCCAAATGCTTTCCTTTGTAAGAGTTGCACTGGTCATGGTATCTCTTTTCAGTAGTAGAACACTGGCTGAGATAAGTGCAAATTGTTGATTATTTTAATTTCTTTTACTAAATCTTAAAGACTTTGATAGCAATTTAATTCTAAATACATTTAACTCAATTCAGTATGTAGACCAAAAGTCTGAGGAATTCCACCCATGTCTTAGAAATCCCAGACAGCTAATGTCACCTTTGTCAGCATCAGGGCACATATCATTACAAAAGCTAAAGATGCATCAGGAGTCAGGTTTTAATGTCCTGAGGAAATCATCTTTAATTATGAAGCAATCATCCAAGGGCCAGCTCAACAATGAACTGAGATCCCGTCTTATATGGTCATTAATTAGGAGTCAAGGACTGTCTGACTGTGGTCAACTTATGGATTTAAGCTGAAAACAGCCAACAGGATTTACTGATGGATTAGGTATAAATATATCAAAGAGTAGAAAACTACATTAACAAAGAATGGAAGCCCTGGAAATGGAACTGGGGAAGGTGGTGCATCTGCTTGAGCTGCCTACAGTAGACGGTAGAGTAGATATCTGCAGTGGGGGGGAGAAGCCGAGCTAGACAGAACCTGACACCCAAGTTCTATTAAAGCCCTGAAACCAAGTGAGACCATGAAGGGAACGGGACAGAGGAGAAATGAGTCCAGTGACCCTGAGTACAGCAAAGGAAATCTCCACAGAAGAGAACGAAAAGGGGGGCAGTGGTGCAAAAGCACAAGCGAGCTTGTGTGACTTTTGTTTGTGTTTTGAGGTTCTGTTTTTCAAGACAGTTTCTCTGTGTAGCCATGGCTGTTCAGGAACCTGCTCTGTTGCCCAGGCAGATCTCGAACTCGGTGTTCCACCTGCCTCTGCCTCCCAGGTGCTGGGATTAAAAGCATTTACCACCACAGCCAGGGCAAATACATCCTTTTTATATTATAGAAAGAAGGAGGGATGGGGCCATGCCTAGATCTGGTAAGATGGAACGAAACCTGGAAAAATAAAAACCCAGGGAATGTATTTCAAAATTCTAGAACAGCAACTTTAGAAAGACTGTAGAGTATCAAATCAATACAAAATTTAATTCTATGTCTATATACCTGTAATGAGCAGTTAGAAACCAAGCTTTTTACTTACACAAATATCAAAAAAAAAAAAAAAACTGCATTAACGTGCTTGAACATTTCAAAACTCCCACATACTCTACTGATAAAAATCAGTGAACCTGCCCATGACTTCTGCTCCTCCTCCCACGAGAGAGAAATTGTTCTCACCCTCACTATAGGAAAGCTATTATTAAAAAGATCCCTCACCGCAGCTCCCTACCTTGTAAGCAGACAGGTGGTGACCAAGCTCCTCCTCCAAAAGCGGGCTGCTCTAAGGCCATTCCCTGAGCTCCTGCTAACTGTTCCTGTCACAAACCGATACAAACAAACTGTTTCCTTACTACAATTGACATTCCATTTATTGTGATATTGGAAATGTGGGTTTGTAATATTGTAAAACTTGCCATTCTTAAGACCCAATAAATGCAAACACTTGGCAATATGAACAAAAGCAGACTGTTTAAAATTATTAAAACATGGTGCCCACCACCATCTACTACTAAGCAGTCATGGGGCAAGTGGATCATGCCACCAGACAGAAGAACTGGTCTGGTTGAGCAGGCTCAAACACCAGGGAACCTCAGAATTGAGAACAGCGGGTGTAGAGCCAGCTCCCTGCCAGCTACCTATCTGGAACACATACAACACTCAGCTGAGATGGCTGTGACAATCGGCCACATAACATAAAAAAAACCTTAAGTTCTCCATGCTAATAAAGTATGTAGATAGACCCCAGTGTTTAGCCAATGAGCTTCCCTTCCTGGGCATCCCTTCTTGCAAAGGGTAGTTAATCCTTGGTTCACACTGAGTAAGCTGTATGAACATCTGTGGTCAAATAAAGCAGTTTAAACAAGCAAGGATGTCTCCTTCATCAGGTATCGTCTCAGGGGGAGGCCTTAGTCATAAAGAGCTGCACCTAAATCTCCCTGAGAAGGCGTCTGTCTTCCAGCCCCTCTATGCCCTCCCTCCTCTCTCACTCTGAACCAAACCAGAATCTGTCCCCCTCCAGGGCTCTGCTATCCCCTTCTTGCCTGGCACATAGACATCCTCAGGGCAAACACGGACACGAGGACCCCTATTCCCAATTCTCAGCAGTACCCCAGTAGCATCTGGGTACACAGGAGACCAGAAACCATAGCATCCATCGCAGCCTCTGCTGTTTCTCACCCTGGGAAACACAGACTGAAACCCCTATTCCAGACTGTGTTCTGCCTCCTCTGAGCACCCCAGCAACAAGGCAGACACACAGCCCGGAAAGTCGTATACTCCAGAGAGCTCAGTGTGCATACACTATCTGTAGATATGGAAAATGCTGACGCCTTTCATGATGACGTGGGGGGGGGGGGACTCTATTTACACATAAAGATCTGCAAAAGCACTAGGTTCCACATCTTCACTTCTTAGAACTTAAGACAACCTGCCCTCTAGTCACAGAGGGTAATTTTACATCAGTGGGTTTGCATTGACTTTAGTCATAGCCCTTCTCAACAAAAAAGGATTTGGAGATTTTTAGTTTGTTAAAGGAACAAATATGACTAAGGAAGATCATCAAGCTGGCAGCAAGTGCCTTCATCTGCTGAGCCTCCCCAGCCTGTCAAAGCTCTCAAAGCAGTCGACAGACACCCAAACTCAACTTGAAATCATCTCATGGCAAACAAACGTAAGTGAACAGGTGATAGGACCACCACGAACTTCACCCCGTTTGCTACAGCCAGTCACCCCATTTGCTTCTCTGGTTGCTGTTTCTGGTTAAGAGGTGCTGCTGTAGACCCTGACTGAGAGTGTTGCTTAAGGCATGCGAGGCTTTTTGTATGGTTGGTTTTTTGGTTTTTCGAGACAGGGTTTCTCTGTATAGCCTTGGCTGTCCTGGAACTCACTCTGTAGACCAGGCTGGCCTCGAACTCAGAAATCCGCCTGCCTCTGCCTCCCCAGTGCTGGGATTAAAGGCATGCACCACCACACCTGACTGATGGGAGGCTTAATTATGTAATACTGACATTTAAGAAGCTTGGTTTCCAGAGCTTTAAATTTAGACTGTGAGTCTGTATTTGGAGAAAACCTTCACCACAGATGCTTCCAAACTCAACCTCTTGCCTTACTTCTCAGATATCCAAAACGGTTTTAATGTATTAGAAGTCTATTGTATAGCATTTGAACAGTAATGGCTTCTCTCATTAAGTACACTAAATAGCTCACCAACTTTTTTTTTCTTTCCAATTTTTGAGACAGTCTGGCTTTAAATTCACAGAAATCTACCTGTCTCTGCCTTTTGATTGCTGAAATTAAAGGCAGGTTGCCACCATGCTTGGCTATACTTTTTTTTTTTTTTTAATAAATGGTACAATATTATAGTACTCTGGGGCAGGGGTTCAAATGTAAAAACACAAAACTATTGTTAAAAACTGAATTCCTAAATACCACCATGTTTTTCAAATAATAAGTTTTAAGAAATAAAGGTATGTCCAGTTATTAAGCTGTCAACTACTCCTCTTTCATGAGACCTGTAAGGTCCAGGAGCTATAGCTTAGAGGTGGAATGTCTGTCTAAGCAGCATGAAGCCTCTAACACAGGGTACGCCAGGGCAATAAAAGAACCAATAACTTGCAATTGAAATTAATATTATGGAAAGTCAATACCTAGGGCCAGCGAGATGGCCAAGTGGGTAAAGGCAGATGCTGCCAAGCTTGAAGACTAGCTCAATCCCTGACCCAAGGTGCAAGGAGAGAACCCACTCTCCCAAGTTGATCCCTAGCCTCCATGTGTATACTAGCGTCTGCACACAGCACACAAAGTAAATGTAATTTTAATTTGTATTAGTAACACATCATGCAAAACTCTAAAACATATATTTGACATCTTATCAGATGTTCTTTATGCTACAGTTCTCTGTAACCTTATCCCTAGAAATTAATAATATTGAAGATAATATTTTATAAAAATACATATTAAGTATCATTATGTATTATGTAACAAAACCACACTGATACTTTATCAAACTATAAACAAATTGAAAACTATATTTTAAGCCAGGTTTACTGGCACATGCCTTTAATTCCAGCACTCAGGAGGCAGAGGCAGGCAGATCTCCATGAGTTTGAGGCCAGCCTGCTCTACACAATGACAGGACAGCTTGAGCTACATAATGAGACCCTGTCTCAAACTCCACTCCATACATAAACATATACATATACATACATACACACACATATATATAGATAGAACCCAGGACTTTCCAGGAGCCAAGCAGGTACCCTACCAGGTTTTATTCACTTAATGTTTTATAGTACATTTAAGTTTACTTAAAAACTGAGCAGAAATAAATGCTTCCATACACACCCTCACTTATCATCACCAGTCCTGGTTCTCTTATCAACACCTTACACTGGTGCAGCACATTTGCTGTAACTGATGAAGCAGTGTTAGTACACCGGGAGCAACTGAAGCCCAGGCCTCTTCACTTTAGGACTTGTTCTTTATGCTACAGTTCTCTGTGCACTGATGCACACATGGGGCCATGCACCCCCATCATAGTATCATACAGAATAGTTTCACTGTCCTGAAACCCTCTGCTTTAGGTGTTCCTTACATCCTTGTTCATCCCACCTATCTTTGTAATAGCTCTATAGGTTTGCATTTCCATATCATATCATATCATATCATATATACCGCATCATACCGTATCACAGTTGATACTATAAAGTACACAGCCTTTTCGGACTGGTCTCCTGGTCTTAGCAATATGCACTGAGGGCTCTTTCATGCATGGGTCTTCATGGCGTGATGACATATTTCCTTGGATTCTGTTGCTTTAATCTTGCAATCCAGAGGACGCAACCCAGAGCCTTGCCCATGCCCACAGCTAGCACTGCGCTATATACACTTGTTTCTGAGTGTCACCAGATATGACTATTTCATGCATGGAATTTGTTAATATCACAGTTCATTTCCCCATTCAGCTACTAAAAGCTGTGCTATCTTGCTTGGTTTAAGTTTGGACAATTTTGAATAAAAGTACTACAGACATAAGTGTATGGCTGGCTTTGTTTTATTTTTATGTGAACAGAAGTTTTCAATCATCTGGGTCAATCTAGGGCACACCTGCTGTATCCTACAGTCAGACTATAATAACTTCCTAACAAATTGCATTAGTGTCTCCCAAAGCAGCCACACCACTCTCGGGTGCTGCTGGCACTATCGGTCTTGACTCTCACTAACCTGCAGGGCACAGTAGACCCCAGTACAACCCATTCACCACATGCCTATCTTCTCTAGTCGGGGCTTCCTCTTCAGACCTCCAGTCCCCTTTCATTGGGTTGTCCTCTCTGTACCCTTCACTTTTTAGCCCCACCCCCACCCTCCAGCTCTGCAGCTCAGGCTGGCCTGGAACTGGGGGTCTTCATGCTTTAGCCTCCCAAGCTCAGGATTACAGGCTAACGGCTACACACAGCTTGGGTGGTTTTAAAGTTCTAGGCCTAGCTTTAATTGTGGTCCTTCATCCGGTTGGAAAAAGGCATTCCAAAACACCTACCTGTGCTATCACTGTCTGAACAGTGTCTTGCACAGAGCAGAACTTTTTAATTTGAATGCAGCCCAGTTTGCCAATCATCTGCTCGTGGCTCTACCTAAACCTTCCTTGCTGTGTACCCAAGGGCAGATTTATTTTTAAAATGACCAAAAACTTTTACCTCAGCAGTCAGCTGCAGATATGAGAACCTGTCTTTAAAAATAACATTATTTTTAAAGCAAATATCACAAATTCAACCACTTTCCTAGGACTTAAATTAAAAAATAAAAAGTTGGGGGCTGGTGAGATGGCTCAATAGGTAAGAGCACCCGACTGCTCTTCTGAAGGTCCGGAGTTCAAATCCCAGCAACCACATGGTAGTTCACAACCATCTGTAACAAGATCTGACGCCCTCTTCTGGAGTGTCTGAAGACAGCTACAGTGTACTTACATATAATAAATAAATGAATCTTTAAAAAATAAAAAAAAAAAGGTAAAGTTCACAGCTTCCTCAGCTATAGTTTTCAAAATAACATTAAAACAAGTTAATGGATATTAATGAATTTGCCTTCACTTCCCATTTTTCTACAGTGAAATTATCAAGACTAGAATCTTCCATTGTCCTAGATAGCTTTAACTGTCAACCTGACACAGCCAAGAGACATCTGAGAAGGGAGTCTCACTTGAGGGACTGGCCTTTGGGTAGTCTGTAGGGATTGGTGTAGGAGGCCCTAGCCCTCCGTAGAGGGCATCATTCATTCCTTGCAGGCTGCCCTGCGTCCTGAGCTGTGTGAGAAAGCTAAGCACTGGTGCCCGAGGCAGCCAGCACAGTGTCCCTCTGTGCTTTCTGGGTTAAGACTTGCTACAGCTCCACCCTGACTCCCCGCACGGATTCACTGTGACCTGGAAATGCCAGCCAACTAAACCCTTCTCTGAGGTGCTTTTGGTCAGTGCTTTATCTCAGCCCCAGAAAGAGAACCAGGGCATGGGGAAATGAGTGTCCAAACCCCACCGTGCTTGCATTTCTCTTTTAAAATGTAAAAGAAAAAGAAAGGTCACTTTTAAAATGTAAACTTTTTACCATTTAAATTCTTATTATTCATCAAATTTTATATAAGATGTGTGTGTGTAGTTATGTCAAACATGAATAATACATGTAAATGAAAACAATGTCGTCTGTATGAGATTTTATGCACAAATTATTAAAACAAATCTGTCCTAGAAATTGTGAAGAACTCCTTTTGCATTAGTTTATAAGCTATCAGCACACCAAGGCCCAGGAGCCAGCTACACATTGCTTCTTCTAGCTTACCAAGTTTGTATTAAAATGTTTTTCCAAGTCAGTTCTAACAGTACACTTTCAAGAATTCATACCAAGAACTCAAAAGTTTATACCAAGTTTTTCTCACTACTTTAAAGGAAATACATACCTTACTATCACTGTTCTTCATTTCAACTGCTAACATTTTGGTACTTACTGTAATCATTTATTTAAAAACCATTTGTTAGATAAGGGCACAAAGTTGAATTTGCAGTGTTCTCATAATGAAATAAAAAAAAGTTGAACTAAATAGCACTGAAATGTTACTAGTTTTCATCAGATAGAAGACCAAAATTTGATGCTTTTTGTTGATCTACTTTATAAGTTTTGTTCAGTTTATAAATTATATTTTTGTAATTAAGTTTTAAGAAAAAGATGAAAGGTACCAACTATGGTTTACTTCCTGATCTTTAAACAACACCAAATAAATTTTTACAGCTTGATCTGGCAACAGTTACACACAATAACAGACACAACAAACACCTTGCCCTTTTCCAGTGCAGTGGACTATTTATCACTGACAGTCCTGCAAACTTCCCTTCACACTGTTCACAGTCCTGGGACCTCAACTACATAAAGCTGTGGTGGCTCTTGCTTCTTTTTTTTTTTTTTTAACTTTTCTTTTTTTTTTTAAGATTTATTTATTTATTATATGTAAGTACACTGTAGCTGTCCTCAGACACTCCAGAAGAGGGAGTCAGATCTTGTTACAGATGGTTGTGAGCCACCATGTGGTTGCTGGGATTTGAACTCCAGACCTTCGGAAGAGCAGTCGGATGCTCTTACCCACTGAGCCATCTCACCAGCCCGTGGCTCTTGCTTCTTAGTGAAAAGTATCTCCTAAAACTAAATTTTTTTTTTTTTTTTTTGGTTTTACGAGACAGGGTTTCTCTGTGTAGACCAGGCTGTCCTCGAACTCAGAAATCCGCCTGCCTCTGCCTCCCGAGTGCTGGGATTAAAGGCGTGTGCCACCACGCCCGGCCCAAAACTAAATTCTTAATCCCAATTTTTCACCCCTTTTATTTTAAAATTGTTAAATCAAATTTGAATTTTAGGTATACAGAAGTATGTAAAATATAATCTTTATGATATAATATAATAAATATATATAATAAAAGTCAAGGTCCATTAGAATACTATTCTGAAGACTATTCAGGAAAAAGAAAACTTACAATGACAAGACCAAAATCACTCAGACTCATGAACTGCTAAAGCAAAAAGCTGCTTATTGGAAAACAGGAAAGAAAAGCCAGCCAGTCCTGCTGCAGAGCTGACTGAGGATAAAATGTAGAACTAGCTACAGAGCCTAGCAGACAAGACCGAGGACACAGAAGACACGTGGGGGTCAGTCTTTGCCCTGCTCCTTCTTTTCTATTTCCAAGTCACACAAAGGACACGCGCCTGAAATGGTAGGACTCAGTAAACAGGAGCAGGCGGACAGCAGTCTCAGCCGGGCGGGCAGACGGTGGCTGGGGCTCAGCTGTGAGAAAGCATACAGAGCTGAGCAGTAGTAGAGCCCCTCTTCACTGTATACTGAGAAGAGCTGGTCCAACAGCTTCAAGCTGTGTTACGTAACACACATCACTCGCCAGGAATAGAGTGGGAGTCTTTCCTTCAGCAACTATTTTCCACAGTAACATTAGTAAGGTAGGGCTTGAATTTACCCCCACCCCAACACCATCACTTCATCCAACCTCCAGCACAAACCCATTACTACCTGCTTATTTACTTACAGAGAAAATGGGTAAGCCAAGCCCCAGTATGGCGAGTATATGGGATGGGATGGTACTGTCATGGTACGGGTACTTCACGCTGTTGTCAGTACAGAAAAAGCCACTCTGAAATGGATATACTTTGCCCAATTTTAAAATAGTCATGGGCATGGCAGCTGTTGGGGAAGGGAAAAACAAATATGATTACATTCAATTTACTTCTTCAGGAAGGAGAGAACATGGGCTATAAATCTTAACTAAGTTCAGGTCTTTCTGGAGAAGGATTGATATTCTCAGACACCCAACTAATGAGATTATGTGGAGCCTGTGCATTCAAAAATTGATTCTCTCACTTGCATGGACTTCTGATCTGAGGTACAATCAGAAAAGAAGCCACCAGGGAAAAGAACAAAATTGAACCATGGAAAAATAAATCTGAGAATATAGGCAAGTTTTCTATTTTACATTCTATATTGATACCCATTTAACAGCTTAATACCTTAAATATGTATAAGGAAAAAGACAAACTAACACAAATTTAATAATAGCACCATAATATCTGAAGGACAAAGAAATAAAAACCTAGTTCACATTAGAATCAAGTTCAGAAAAAACCTTTACATATAAGAAAAGCAGAATGGAACATGCCCTTGTTCTTCAAGACAAAAAGAAAATTGTCTTTATTAGTCTTGACAGGGCTCTAAAACGCCTCTAACACAGCACAGCATTAAACTTTAATATGCCTGAACCTCCAAGTAGCTAGGTCTACAGGCACATGCCATGCCACCTGGATGGCCATTTCTAAACATGTTCACATTTACACTGATTCAGGCTTTGCGTCATACAATTCAAACACTGAAGCATCTGCTTGCTCATCATATACTCAATACTAGGCTAAGGCAGGCACAGAATTATTGTACAAAACTCGTTCAAGATCTAGGCTACATTGTGTCAAAGCAGAATGTACACTTGAGATTGTTCAGGAAAGAGAAACAAAGGGTCTGCATCTTGACTGTGATAGAGTAATTCTATTAACCATTATTAGAACAAACACATCCAAGGGAAATGAAGGTAGACGTAGGTACACCATGAAATCAGAAACATGATTCTTAGGATGGTATAAAAGGACCAATAGAAATTCAGAGATTAACACAAAACTGGGGTAATCAGGAAAGAGCATTAAAGAAGAAGCAACAGACAGGTGAGGCACAGGCAGGGGCAGGGGCAGGGGTAGCACCGGAACAGCAGCAGCAAAGCAGGGGCACTGAGCAAGGGGTGCATCCATCACAAGACCCTCCCCACACTGCATGCCCACGCATGCCGGGCACCGGAGGACGCGGAGAACTCAATCCTTATTTCTCTGCGACACACAGGCCTGGAATCCCCACTGTTCCCGGCAGTTACTACTCATGTTTAAAGAAATGAAGAATGGTGAGGAAACTTTAAGAGGGGGGCAGCCAGGATTCTAACACCGGCACCTCCTCTTTTACGGGAGAGCTGGGGGTAGTAAATGAACCCTGGTGATAAAGACAGGCTAGGGGCAGTGGATCTGTCCATTTAAAAAAACGCTTCTTCAGTTAAATACATCTGTTCATAACGAGACCTCAGAGTTAGAGAACATCTCTGCTGCTAATTATGTCTGCATTCTGTAAGTTTGAGGTTTTAATGATAGCACGAGGGCTTCAAGTTGTGTTT
This sequence comes from Mus pahari, assembly GCF_900095145.1. Lineage (NCBI taxonomy): Eukaryota > Metazoa > Chordata > Mammalia > Rodentia > Muridae > Mus > Mus pahari. The sequence goes on along the minus strand of NC_034600.1, from coordinate 43,082,245 downwards.
ATTAAAGGATTCTAGGTTACACTAGCCTAAAAAGAATTTATCTTGTGGGACATAAAAATCTGTCCTCTTTCTGTCAAAGTCAGTAACATAGTAAAGTAAGAATTTTAGAAATTAACATTTAAAACACTGAGCAAGGAAGAGGACATATTTAATACAACTTTGAAATAATTCAGGCACTGAGTGACAGTGTCAACTATGAGAAGAGAAAGGGATGCCAGGAATGTGTTTTGAAGGCTGCTCACACTTGCACAGGCAGACCTAACAGTAACACTGCAGAGTCCGGAGCCCAGAGATGGCCCTATGATAGAATCACGATTGCCTTGGGGGTCATGTGTCACTTCCTAATAGGTATCAGCCTTGCCTTCCACTCCCCATATTGCCCTGAAGACCCCAACTACATGGAACTACTGTGCTTTTGAAATCCTGTGAGTGGCCCTGTATTCTCAGCCTTCTATTGGCAAGAGCTGCCTCTCCCCTTCCTCCTCAAGATAGGCATTCCCTTACCTGTCCCATGGCACTGTGAACAACTCCCCTGCTTTTGTACACATCTTTCAGTAGCTCTAAAAGCAGGTACCTGCTATTACTGCTCACTTTGTGTCAGGTACACAGTTGGAGCTGAATAAAACCTTATTAAAGAGCTAAGTAAATAAAATTCAGGATACAGATGTGTAAGCATTTGAAATTATAACTTAGGATAAAACACTTCTCAAAGAAAACATAAAGTCAAGAATAACAGAGCAAATAGCCAAGAACTAAAAGTCTTCATAGAAGAACCATGAAAAAGAGACGATAAAGGGGAAAGAATAGCTTACTATACTCTAGAGGGCAAGGACTTGTCTATCTTGTTCAGCAGCATGCACTACACATACTCTGGAAAAAACGAATGAACTCTAGAAAAGGACAAAGCTAGGATACAAAAGCCACGCCTCAAGTGCCTCACAGCTAGCTTTCCAGGTGAATGCAGGATGCTGAACACCCACACTGAGGAGAGAGAAAATTCAGTGAAGACCATGAGCTCTGAGGGAAAGGCATCCACTCAACAAGGCTCCTTTTTCACAGTTCGTTTTTATTCTTTACAGCTTCGTGCATCTACGTGATGGACTTCAGTCCTTCTCATCACTCCCTCCCTCAGAAACCCTTCTTTCAACATCTCTCCCTCCTACCTCCGTGTCTGTTGTGAGAGCTGTCATTATCTAAATATCCTTTTCTTCAAACTATATTACAGTGACTTCCCTTACTGTTCATAAGTGTTACATGTTAGTGGGAGAAGGAGAAGAAAAGGGAAAGGGACTGAGATTCATCCTTCTAAACAAAAAACAAAAAACCTCTATTTGTACGTGGTGGTATATGCACCAATCCCCAGAATTTAGGGAACTGAAGCAGAAGACTCGTGAGTTCAAGGTAACCATGGGCTACACAATAAGATCCTGTCTCAATAATAGATATTCTTGCTAGGTGTAGCGGAACACACCTTCAATCCCAGACACTGGAGACAGAGTAGGAGGGTCTCTGTAAAGGCAATGCCTGCCTAGCCTGGTCTACGAAGTAAGTTCCAGTCCAGCCAAGATGACACAATGAGACAGTCTCAAAATATAATTTTTAAAAATCCTTTATTTGTTACAGAGATTATTTTTTAATGGTAATATTCTAAGGGATTGGTGGAGACCTGCATATTCAAATTAGTGTTACAGGAAGAGTTTTCTCTAAAAAGACCAACATTCTTTCCTTAATATCTAAAGGATTGTGTATACACACACACACACACACACACACACACACACACACACACACACACATATATATATATATATATATATATATATATATATATATATATATTACATAAAATATATGCTATTTACTTTAAAAAATTATCTATTTTATGTGTATGGGCATTTTGCCTGCACGTACATATGTGCACTATGTATGTGTCTATCTCTGTGCTCTCTCCTCTGACTCCTGCCAGTGCTCCCTCCTCTCTGTGCTCCCTCCTCT
>NC_034600.1:43078502-43080140 GCF_900095145.1 Mus pahari | reverse complement strand
GTGCTCCCTCCTCTCTGTGCTCCCTCCTCTCTGTGCTCCCTCCTCTGACTCCTGCCAGTGCTCCCTCCTCTCTGTGCTCCCTCCTCTGACTCCTGCCAGTGCTCCCTCCTCTCTGTGCTCCCTCCTCTGACTCCTGTCAGTGCTCCCTCCTCTGTGCTCCCTCCTCTGACTCCTGCCAGTCTCTTCAACCCTGTGCTTTTTGAGTTTGTGTATTTCTTCTAAGACATGTTGAAGAAGATAAATGACTACCTGGAATCATGAAAGCCTGTGTGTGCTTCCTATGTTTGCCTCTAGTTGAATAATCTTCTGCTTTATATACAGTGTGTAGCTCTTTTAACTATGTGCCGTTATATCTCCGTGGAGTAAATCTAAGTCACATTTTGCAGAGAAAACCAGTTAGCAAATGTTCTACCACATAGAAACAAAGGTAAAGAAAAGTAAGTGTTTGAGGCTGGAGAGATGGCTCAGCTTCAACGAGCCCTTGCTCTTGTAAAGGAGCAGGGTTCAGTTTCCAGCAAACATGTGACAGTTTATAAACATTTGTAATTTCAGTTCCAGAAAATATGATGCCCTCTTCTGACATCCATGGACACTGCACACACATGCACAGACATATATACAGGCAAAACACAAGTACACAAATGTACAATTTAAAAAGTACAGTTTTTTTCTTTAAAAGCATGTGTGGTAGGTGGGGTAGCAGGCTTGTAACCCTGGCACTTGGATGGAGATATGAAATCAGTAGGAAATGGATGTCATTCTGGGCTACATAGGGAATTTAAAGCCATCCTGTGCTGTATGACACCCTGTTTCAAAAAACAAACAAATAAACAAAAACACACAAACCTATCCGCTGAAAAGAACACAATAAAAGCATCTAGAAACTATCAAACGGACTATAGTGACTTTGATTCTTATTTCATTAGTTCAAAAGCTTCAGTGTGAGACATAAGGTGTTATGCTAAGCCCCAGGGAACTCAGACTGTGAAAGGTGCAGGTGAAGCCTCCTTAGGCTGTGAGCAGCAATCTGACAGGAACTGGCCAGAGAATAAACACAACCGGTACACTCTCCTCCTGCTGGGTTTTCCATCGTCTAAACCCCTGTAGATGCAAGGTCAGCCTCATGATGCAGAGGGCAGGTGTGGTACAGTGGTACAGTGATGGAGGTCAACCCCCCGAAAAAGTGGAAGTTTCCCCGATTCTAGAGGCAGAAGCTGAGGGCAGTCAGAAATGTGTCTGAGAAACAGTATCTGAGAACAAGAGAAAGAGGACTATGATGGAGTCTCTATTACTACAGCTGACAAACTCTGGACTTTATTTAGTGGGTAAGAGCACTATCCAATTTGCGTTAATGTAGACTGAGAACTCTTAGAAGAGCTACATAAAGGAAAAGGCAACGTGGAGGCAGAGTAGAGGGAAGGTGAGAGGCAAGAAACACTCCTGTACAGGACAGAGACTGAGGGCCAGAAATACAGGAGTAAGCATGGGAACGGGAACAAGGGAGACCTGTGGATGTCTCTATGCACACAGACACGGATCTCACTACACAGACCTTTCGTGTTGTGTAGTCTACTCTCCTCCCAACCCTGAGTATACTGCCATCTAATAATAATCTCTCTACCAACCCTGAGTATACTG
>NC_034600.1:43067866-43078467 GCF_900095145.1 Mus pahari | reverse complement strand
AGTATACTGTCATCTAATAATAATCTCTCTACCAACCCTGAGTATACTGCCATCTAATAATAATCTCTCTACCAACCCCGAGTATACTGCCATCTAATAATAATCTCTCTACCAATTCTGAGTATACTGTCATCTAATAATAATCTCTCTACCAACCCCGAGTATACTGCCATCTAATAATAATCTCTCTACCAATTCTGAGTATACTGCCATCTAATAATAATCTCTCTACCAACCCCGAGTATACTGTCATCTAATAATAATCTCTCTACCAACCCCGAATATACTGTCATCTAATAATAATCTCTCTACCAAGCCTGAGTATACTGCCATCTAATAATCTCTTCATAGTTTTACTCATGGTAAGCACTTCAAGGAATGTTGGTGAAATGAACAAGCAGGCAACAACCTCTGAAGCCCATAATTATCTTGTGTAACAACAAAAGCATATCCTGAAAAGGTTTACATAAATTTCCTTGCTTAAAGGTGCAAGTTTAAACAAATCAAAACAAAGAAACAAGAAAAATCAGCAAGCACCCTGAAGCTCACGAATAGGCTGGAGATGTACTCAGGGACAGAACACTTGCTGAACATACATGAAGCCTTGGTTTAATTTCTAGCAACAATCCACACACATATGTGCGTGCATGCACAGCCACACACACAGGAAAGGGGAACACTTTCAACTCCAACCACTATTCTTTCTCAAGCTTGTTTTTCCACTGACAACACAAACGGATAATAAAGAAGGACAAACTGAACAGACCCGTATTAATGACTAAGGCAAACATCATTTACAAGTCTCCAGAATCCTGAAGCCAACTTCTGCTGTGCCCAGCATCACCTGTAAACAAAGTTTCAGCTGTGGCTACTATGGAACCACTGCTCTCCCAAGGGCCCCTCACCCTTTCCTCTGTGAAAGCAAAGTCAGGGACCCAACTGCCTCTTCTTAACTGACTTGCTAAAACAGAATTCTACACCGGCTTGCAGGCACACAAAAAGATCTGACTTACAAACGAGACGCTGAAGAATAAGATCTAACAGGGAAACAGCCCAGACTCAGCTTCTGTGCTCTTTGTAACTATAAGACACAGTATTTTGATACATAATGTATGATATATTATGATATGTATGTGATCACACTTATGCATTCCACTTCTCCATGAAATTTCCAATCAGCGTTCACTCCACACAGCTTCAAAGTTAGCCAGATAACTACATTTCTATACCTTTGTTCTAAGACTCTGAAAGTATCACATAGTATAGTTTTGAGTACATAAAATTCTATATACTATGAATAAAAAGTATAAGTCTTTTTGTGGTCACTTCTTTCCTGCAATTATACATATAGCTCTCTTGAAAAAGCCCGACCTGTAATAAGAAATCGTTTAACACCAGTCTGTCTTCATAGTCTGTTTAAAATGAGAACAATGCTGTAAGTAGCAAGGACCGGCTGCTAGGCCTGAACGGCGCCTCCGAGCAGATTTACACTGAATGCCTGCCTCTTGGGCACTGGTTCTCAACCTTCCTAATGTTAGACCCCTAATACAGTTCTTCATGTTGTTGTGACTTTCAACCTTAAAATGATCTCATTGCTACTTCTTAACTGTATTTTTACTACTGTTATGAATTGTAATGTAAATATGTAATATGCAGGACATCTGATATTTGACCCCGGTTAAACAGACATTCGACCCCCAAAAGAGTCACGAAGTTCAAGTTGTTCTAGAGGTTTTCTCTCTTGCAACTTTTGAGATCCACTGCATAATTATAACTGTAATAACTGTGTCACCTAAAAATAATAAACCAAAGATGAAACTCTAGCTTATCCAGAAGTAGAAATAGCCTGGAAGCTCAACAGGTTGGTAGAAGGGGTCACTTCTGTCAGCACTTCTTGAATAGTCAGTCTCACAGAGGTGCTCAGAAGGCGCTCAGGATTGTACAGGGCGGTGCTATCTTAATTAATTACAGCAAGAAGGAAGGAATGCTACTCTAGAGAACCAGACCTAGCTGCACAGGCATGGCCTGAGGCAAGAGAGCAAAGATCCAAGGCCAGCCTGGGCTGTACAGCAAGACTATCTCAAAGCAATCTGTCTTAGTCAGGGTTCTAGTCCTCCACAAACATCATGACCAAGAAGCAAGTTGGGGAGGAAAGGGTTTATTCAGCTTACATTTCCACATTGCTGTTCATCACCAAAGGAAGTCAGGACTGGAACTCAAGCAGGTCAGGAAGCAGTTGCTGATGCAGAGGCCATGGAGGGATGTTACTTACTAGCTTGCTTCCCCTGGCTTGTTCAGCTTGCTTTCTTATAGAACTCAAGACTACCAGCCCAGGGATGGTAGCACCCACAAGGGGCCCTACCCCCTTGATCACTAATTGANAAAATGCCTTACAACTGGATCTCATGGAGGCATTTCCTCAACTGAAGCTCCTTTCTCTGTGATAACTCCAGCTGTGTCAAGTTGACACACAAAACCAGCCAATACACAATAATAAAATCTCTAAGTTATTGATCATTAAATAAAATGCATTAATATAAGCCATCTGTAGTTTAATGAGAACCAGAAGAAAGAACAGTTCAGAGCAGTGCTAGCCAAATGAACTTCTGAACCATCAAATGGTCACATTAGGTTAGTGAGCCTTTACATGTGGCTACTGTGACTTAAGTATTGACTTTTAATTGTAACTAATTTAGCTTTAATAATTATAATTAAAACTGTTCCCATTCTCAGACATGAGGAACATATCAATTAATTAATATAGTATTGGGCATCTCACACCACATTACTTACTGAGGATATATAAAAGCTATGTGTGTTGATGTGTTTGAGCTATGTGTATTGGTTCATGCCTGTAATCTGAGACCTATGAAAATGAGAACGAGCAATGCCAAGTCGGCCTGGGCTACAAGAACCTGGTTCAAAACAAACAAACAATCAAAAAAAATCTTACAATTAATTACATATTAACATAAGCCAGTTTCAAAAAGCTCAAAGAAAAAGAAATTAAACAAGTATCAATGCAGTAACTTTTTTTAGGAGCCCAGAAAAAAAAAAAAAGAATTCAAAAAGAAAGTCAATAGACTGAAAATGAGGTGTGTGAACATGTATGGGTGTGTGGTGCATTTACAGGTTTATGAAATGTCTAGTCGTGATTTAGCTTTCAAAACTGCAGGTGGGGGCGCGGAGGTAGGAGACAGACAGGACAAAGCTAAAGCAAATTATTTAAAAGTTATTATCACTTATAGTATCTCTTAGTTACACAGCTTCAGAAACTCAGGCACTCACTCACTCTCCCGGGAGCCAGCTGTCGGGTGTGTAATGGGGCAGGCAATGAGCCTCCCAGGGAGGACATTTGGCAGGGAGGAGGACAAGATCTTAACATAGTCTCTTCACACCCCACCTCACGCCAGCCGTCCTCTATGGAAGGAGTCTGACCACCGGGGATGGGTTTCCTGGAAGAATGACCTTTTCCCTTGACCCCTCTTCAGTGTATAACCCGATGAGCCTGAGCAGCTCTGTGCACACACACAAACCTAATTCTGTGACATTCATTATTCTGCATATGGAGGTGATGACGCTCTATGTGACCTGGGGCAGCTCACTCTACCTACCACACAGGCTAAGTGGCCATCTTGATGCCTAAGTACTGTACTGAAACAATGGACGGGAACTGTAAAAACAGCAATATGAAACAGACAGGAAGTTGCTTTACCGTATGTAAATTATGTAAATCTGACCATGTGTGAGCATTTCTGCACTTTTCTAGTAGGTCCACAGTTTGCGAAGTGTGCTTCCACACACCCTCTCATGTTCTCCTCTTCGGAAGGCCAGAGGTAAATTATTACTGTTGTTGTTGTTGCTGTTATGTGGGGGCTTATTACTGCTTTGTGTGATATAAGCTGTTTTTAGAAAGTTCTATTCATTCCCACCTTAAGAAATGTTCTTTTGTGTGCCAGTTTTGACAAATACAGTTTCTTACTTTCTTTGCCATCAGGTTCCAGGTTCTTTTCAGAGTCCCATGAAGCATCCTCCTCCTGACTGACTGGTATGTGCTACTTCTGACTGTGTGGAGGTCAGAGGAAAACCTCCAGGAGTTGATTCTCTCCTACTACATGGGTTCTGGGGCTCAAACTCAGGTCCTCAGACTTGACTGCAGACACCTTTACCCACTGGGCCATCTTGCCGGCCCTCAGCATGTATTGACCATGGGAGAAGTTGGTGAGAGCTGCACTTCAGAACCAAGAGTAAGTTCAAGGTAGAGTTGAAAAGGGCAGGTGTGAGGGATCAGTGTGGCAGAGCAGAAGGCAAGGGGAAAGAACCAACCACCCTCAGCTCCACAGGCACCTGCCTTCTGGTCACTGCCTTGCTCAGAGTACCACCTCTCTGTGGTCAGCTTGATTCTACTGTAAGAACGACTCTGCGCGCCCTAATCCCCCGCTTCTCTCTCATTAAAACAAAAGAGAAAAAGCAAAGGAAGAGTCTGTGTTTAAGTGGTACTTACCAAAGAAGGATTGTATGTTTGTTTGTTGTGGGTTGTTGTTTGTTTGATTTTGCATTTTATAGGTTTGAGTCAGTAGTTCCCAACAATATCCTCAACTTTGGGGCATTTTAGGACATTCACATACCTACAGTCTTTTTAGGTATATACCTAAACAGCTTTAAAAAGAAACCCAGAGGTGGCTGAGGATGTGCTCCGTGGGAGATCTCCCCAGAGGGTCACAAGAACACAAAAGCAAAGCCAACATTTCCCAAAGCTGTTACAGTAGGGTACACACACACACACACACACACACAGAGTGTGTTGAGGGGAGGTGGGGTGGGTTGGGAGTAAGAGTGCTCACCTGTTTTTTTCACACCTGCTGGTCACCTGCTGTCCCCTTCAGAGAAGCACATGACAGGCCAACTGGCTAAGAACACTCATTCCTTCCATTCCCTATGCTAACAGCTGTTCTCTGTTCTCTCTCTCTCTCTCTCTCTCTCTCTCTCTCTCTCTCTCTCTCTCTCTCTCTCTCTCTCTCTCTCTCTCTCTCTCTCTCTCTCTCTCTCATGCTCTCTCATGCTGTCTAAGGTCACAGAGCAAATTTTCCACGTGGCTTTCCAGATGCAAGAGGCAGGGAAATGACTAAGTGATATGTGATTATTTCAAGTTTCCCTTCTCTGGAACACTTATCAGGGCAATCTATTTGAGATTTCTTTGGTATTTGGAGCTATAATTTAATCATGCCAAAAGTCATTCTGTTTACAGAACTGGAAATGGAGTTGGGAGTAATATGGACATATTTTGAAAGGAACAGCAAAAATTGTACTAGAATGTATGCACCATAAGTGGGCAGCTTATCAGAAATGCATTGTGCTGGCCCAACAGTCTACACACCATATAACTCCCATTTATATGAATTATATGACATTCCATTTATATGACATTATAGGATGGGGACAAGTTCAGTGGTCACCAGAGCTGGAGGGCAGTGGGGGAAGTGGCTTACAAAGAAGTGTGAAAGAATAATAAACCAGTGACTTCTGGAAAAATTGACCAATTGTGCATCCTGCCTCTGCATGGCTAAATTCTACATTGCCTAAACACGGGCCTGGAGAGATTACGTGTACATACTGCTCTTGCAGAAGGCCCGGGCTTGGTTCCCAGTGCATACATATATTCCCAGGGACTTGTAATGCCAGTTGCAAGGGATGTGATGCCCCTCTGGCCCTCCTTGGGCACTTGCACACACACACACACACACACACATAAAAATAAAAATTTAAAATAAAATTTTAATCTAAGTTCATATATGCCAAAAGAGATTTTTACATTGTGTAACAAAGCACGGCAACAGAGAAGCCACCGCAGTTTGCCTGAAACCTTATCTCATCCCCACATCTGCTACACCTGTACAGCCCTACAGTGATCTCACCCCTCCGCCCGGCAGAGATCTGCTTGTCCTACGAGTGTCCACTCCAATGCTCCTGTAATCCTTGCTTCGGTGTAGCAGGTTGGAGTCCTGGATGATGTGGTCATAAAACAAGAAAGAGCTATAAGAATATGCTCTGGCGGGGTGTGGGGGAGGGGGTGCCTCAGCGGGGCCCATGCCAACACATCCCTTCCCCCTGAAGGACCAGACACACACAACAGTATACTATAGAATAGAGGCATGGGGAGGGGAGTTAAGAGAGAAGCAGAGGCGGGGAAAGGCAGAGAAAAGGAGAGAATAGAGAAGTAGAGGCCGGCCATGACCATGTAGAGAGAGGGGGAAGGGAATGGGGAGAGAGGGGGAGCAAGGGAGAGAAGCAGGAGTAAGAGAAGCAAGAGGGAGAGGAGGGGGCAAGCAGCCCCGTTTATAGGGCCAGGCCTACCTGGCTGTTGCCAGGTAACGTGGGGAGGAGCATGCCTGGCTGTTAACAGGTAACTGTGGGGGTGGAGTCCAGACAGAATACCAATACTGGACAGGGCTGGGTAGTCAGATATGCATGCCTGCATTGGTTGGCTTCTGGCACATTTCCCAGAAGCACGTTTCTTTCCTAATTTCAGTTTTCTCACCTAGTAAATGAGTAATAGTTACCTATCACCCAGAAAGGTTATGGATAAAAGCCCTGTCATATTAAGATTTATCTTTAAAAAATGCTTTATTCCTTAATCTTTCTCTTCTGGTCTCTTGCTATAATATGCAAATCTATCTGAATGCTTAATTCAAGAAGTGTAATTATCTCTCTAAATAAAATGCCTCTGTAATCCTTGAATTCACAGAAGCTAGCAGATTTACTGTCTCACATAGTCAACACCATCTAATCTGCTCTCCTGGCCTGATCTGATGTTAAAGGAGTTATCAAGATGGAGAGAAGCTGAGAGAATAGACCAGAGTACACTGAGATACCAGTGGTGACCCGAAGATTCCGAAGTTTCTTCAAGGATGTTATATGCAGCAGAAACTGCAGATAACCTAGATATTCAAATGTGGGCCTGTGAGCTGTGAGCTGTGAGCTGTGAGCTGTGAGCTGTGAGCTGTGAGCTGTGAGCTGTGAGCTGTGAGCTGTGAGCTGTGAGCTGTGAGCTGTGAGCTGTGAGCTGTGAGCTGTGAGCTGTGAGCTGTGAGCTGTGAGCTGGCTCAGCAGGTAAAGCCTGATAGGGAAGGCCTGAATCAACTCTCAAAAGCTAGTCTCTCACCTCCACGTGTGAGCCAGGGCAGTCGCCCCCCCCCCACACACACACACAAACACACACACATACACACAGAGACACATGTGAGCCAGGGCAGTCACCACACACACACACACACACACACACACACACCTACATGCAAGCAAAATATTCTAACACATAAATCTTTTGTTGTGTTTTTTGGGGGGAAGGGGTTGAAATTGGGCCTCTCTACATATCCTTGGCTGTCCTGGAACCCACTATGTAGACCAGGCTCCCTACAAAGTGCTGAGGTTAAAGGTGTGCACCATCATGCCCCACTCAAAATTCATCACTTATTAAAAGAACAGTTGGGCATGGTGGCACATGCTTGTCACCTCATCACTTGGGGCAGAAGAAGGACTTCTGCAAACTGAAGTCAGCTTAGAATATATAACAAATTCCAAGCCAATTAAGACTATGTAGAGGACACTATCAAACAGACACATGGCTATAAAAACAACACAGGAAAGACACACTGTCATCACAGTGTTGAACAGGGTAGCCTTCTCTGGGTGACAGGCAGTGGGGTTACAATTACAACGAATTTTCTTTTGTGGTCTTTTTAGAGTTTATCAATTAAGTATAAATTGATTTAAGAGAATTTGGAAGTCACCTAATATTTTAAAGAAAAAAAAAAACTAACCTAGAACTTAGCAATTGACAGCATCCCATATCATTCATGAATTAAATACGCAGAATGGGGAACTAAGTAGATTGTACCAATATTTATACAGTGAAGCATTATGAATTTCCAAAATCAAAAGACAGAGAAGGGAAAAGGCTGTGATGTAAAGAGTAATGTACAGCTGAAAGGAGGTTACCATCTAAAAGTGAGTTCTCACTGCATTGCCCAGACTGACGCAAACAGCAATCCTTCACATAGCTAGGATCATAGGCATATGCCACCACATATGGCTTTAAAAGATATATTGTTCCTTTTGAGACAGCACTCTTCTGAGGCTCAGACTGGCCCAGAACTTACAGCAATCTACCCGCTTCATGCTTTCAAGTGCTGATCACAGGCATGAGCTTCCACATCCACCTTAAAAGGTCATTTTTGAATTTGGAAAATCTGTTGCAGCGTCATAGGTACACTTCATCAAATATTAACTCCACACACTGTCTTGTCAACAGCCACCAAGCTTCAGAGGATAGTGCATGAGAGTTATCAGACAGACTGTTCCCCTTTGAATCACAGCCTCTAGAGTTTGGCCTCTGGGTTAAAGCTATAATCTATAGGATTTTTTCCATATATTACATTAAGCTTGGCAACCAAAGAATTATGTATTCTGGAAGAACAGTTTGTTAAGCTACTTCTATGAGAGAACTAACAATAAGACTTGGCTCAGCAAGACCATCCTCAAAATTCCATGAACCAATGAAGCCTTCTTTTCCAGCAGTAAGAAAGAAACCAATTCTTCTATCAGCAGAAAGGCCTGTATTGCTATGAGTAACAAATGTTCACTACTACACTAAGTCTTTGATCAAGCTGCCGAATTACAATGCTTGTAAAATTTCTAGTGTAGTCATCCACAGTACATATACACAAATGCCTTAGACGTTGTACAGGGTAGCAGTTGAGAGCACATTCAAAAATCTTTAAGGAGATTGCTTCATTAACCAAATTTACAGAAAGCAGATTCACCTTGATGCTCAAAATATGTGTAGAAAAAAATTGAAGAATCTACAAATAATGCAGGTAGCTCAGGAAATTTTGCTTAGCATGCTAAAAGCCCAGCATTCAACTGTAGAGAGAATATAAACAATCAAATGAGATCTAGACCTGGGACTCCCCACCCTGAGACACAATATAGTTTATATACCGCCAAATTTTAAAAATGGCTTTCAAATCTTAAGAGCATTTACATGGAGGGTGCTTAGTCTGAAATTATGCCAAGTGGCAAAGGTCCAGAAACTAAAATAACATTTACTAACTTTAGTGTCTCAGAAATATAAAAAAACTCTCACTTTACTAAGTTACCAAATTGGCATATCTAAATTAGTACACTGTTTATAACACACACACACACACACACACACACACACACACACACACACACTTAAAATGTACACAAATATAATGGACAAGAAATTTTTAAATTTTTAAAAAGATGATTATTATGGAAGTAAATCATGTATCTAGTTTTCCAAAAAATGTGTATCTGACCTCAAGTTGTTTCATATAGAAGATAAACTGACAAAGGAAGGACTCCTACGAATTACTTTAAGGCTAAGAGTAAACATTCACTATTGCAACTATATAGTAAATGCCCATAGCCATAAGAGACAAGAAAAGGAGCACATATTGGAATGGAGCAAGCCTAAGGAATAGGTTGTTTATTTACAGACATTCTTGGTGAATCCCAACAAATCTAAAGCAGATAGTATTCTCTTAGAACAGAACCAACCAAAGGTGTGATCTGATAGAAGAAAACTGCACAATTCTGAAATTTTGAAACCCAGGCTCTAAATCTCAAACTCCTCTCATCAAACTTGGTAACAGTTACTTTATAAAACCAACACAATGCATCCATCATTTTTGTTTTGAGACAAAGTCTCACTATGTAAACTAACTCGACCTCAGACTTGAAGCAATCTTCCCGCCTTTGCCTCCTAAGTGCTGGGATTTCAGGAATACATCACTTTGTCCGGCTTTAAATAAGTTATTTCTCAATAAGCTTCAAATTAGTTATTTCTAAGTAAGGGTCAACTGTTTCTTTAGTATTTGTCTAAAGTTATTTCCTTTATCTCTCCTGATTACTGTAGCCCCTAAGTAGGATATCACAGCAAACTACAACAACCCATTATCTGAGACATTGTGTTATAACTGGTGTCCCTAACTGCTCTTCCTGCCATTCTTCTCCAAAAGAAATGATCCTGGTAAGCCTGACCTGGCGGCACACATCCATAATATCTGCATTCCAGAGCTGATGTGAGCCAGCAAGATGCTTTGGCAGGTAAAGTTGCTTGCTGTGCAAGTCTGATGATTTGAATTTGACCCCCAGAACCCACAAAAAGGTGGGGGGAGAACTGACTCCACAGTGTCCTCTAACCTCCACATGCATGCTGTGGCATATGTCAAGTGTGCCCTCCAACACACAGGTCGCACACATATGTGCATACATACCAAATAAGAGGGAGGGAAGGGGACACGCAAGCTGAGACGGGAGGATTAAGAGTCCCAGGCCAGCATGGCGAAACTCTCAAAAGTGAGGCAGAGGCTGATCTATCAGCATCAGCTTCAAAGTGTCTCAAGGAGATCTGTGAACACTGGTCTACTGTGAACATGCTGGGTCCTTTCTTCATCTGCCACACTTGTCCTTCTCATCAGAACCGTGTGCGTGCATACGTGTACGTGTGTGTGTGTGTGTGTGTGTGTGTATGTGTGTGTGTGTGTGTGTGTGTGTGTGTGTGTGTGTGTGTG
>NC_034600.1:43044247-43067786 GCF_900095145.1 Mus pahari | reverse complement strand
TGTGTGTGTGTGTGTGTGTGTGTGTGTGTGTGTGTGTGTGCATGTGTGTTTGTTTCCACTTCTCCCCCAACCCCCACCTCTAACTAGGAGTTGAATCTAGGGCCTTGCACTTGCTAGGCAAGGGCTCTACCACTAAGCTAAATCCCCAACCCTAAAGTTGTTGTTGTTGTTGTCCCCAACCCTAAAGTTGTTGTTGTTGTTGTTGTTGTTGTTGTTGTTGTTGTTGTTGTTGTTCTTCTTCTTCTTCTTCTTCTTCTTCTTCTTCTTCTTCTTCTTCTTCTCCTCCTCCTCCTCCTCCTCCTCCTCCTCTTCCTCCTCTTCTTCCTCTTCCTCCTCTTCTTCCTCCTCCTCCTCCTTCCTTCTTCTTGGTGTTTGTTTATGTGTTTGTTTGAGACAATGTTCCTCTGTGTAGCCCTGGTTGTCCTGTTGACCAGGCTGGCCCTGGCATTATAGAGATCTACCTGCCTCTGTCTCCCAAGTGCTGAGATTAAAGGCAAACACCAGCCTGCCTGGCTTTTTATTATTATTATTATTATTATTATTATTATTAATTTATTTTTAAGATTTATTTATTTTATGAGTATTTGTATGCTGTAGCTGTCTTCAGATACACCAGNAGAGGGCATCAGATTCCATTACAGATGGTTGTGAGCCACCATGTGGTTGCTGGGAATTGAACTCACGCACCTCTGGAAGAGTAGTCAGTACTTCTAACCACTGCGCCATCTCTCCAGCCCAGTGTTTTAAAGTGTAATAAGCCTAAAACCATTATCTCTTCTCCATAAACCTCTCTTGACATCTGGCTCTCTCCTAGCACCCTACAGTTAAGAACTATTTTTGGTATATCTATCCCTTATCTGTCACCTACACTGTTACTAAGATGAGTTCCTATAGCCTCCCAAACTCCACTACCAACTGCATTAGTCTCCGTACCATTATCTCAGCTTCAAAGCCTCCTAGTGATGCCCCTAAGCCCTCGCAAAGTTCTAGTCTATACTCTGCTGAGTCCCTTGTCTATGCCTTTAATCTCAGCTTGATTTGGGTTCTTAGCTCATGTACATGCTGAACACCCATTGTACATTACATTCCCAACCCCAGAGCAAGGATTTTAAAGCCTTTTACTATAAACTACCACAGCTCCCAGCAGTCCTTCCTACATTGCATGGGTTTGTTTTTTCAAGTTGTGTGACCACTACTTAACACAGGGTCTGGCAAACAGTAAATGGGCACATATTTGTGGAAGAAACAAATGCCTAAAATGTAGTTGGCAACACCAGGCCATGGAGAACTACATACAGAGACAGAAAGCTCAATATGCTAGGAAACTAAAAGAAAAATGTTTTACATATTAATACAAATAAAATATTATAACAAAGTTCTGTTTAAATTACAAGCATTCTGACTCTCATTTTGAGTGAATGTAGTTTTTTACAGATATAATGCTGATCTGCTAAAATGTACGAATTTATACCCTTTATTATAGAAAGCATTACCCTATCAGTAAAGCTTCACCTCCCGTTTTAACATTTTATCCTGTTTATGTAATGTATCTGATAGCTCAAAATGTCTTCTGTGCTTTGTATTTACTTTTATAATTTTACATGTTACCTGGATACTAATGGAGGTCCGCCTTCCTGATCCAGGCTGGCTGCTGTTGTGGAATATTGTTGCCGTCCTTCGTGTTTGCTGCTGTTGTGGGATATTGTTGCTGTCCTTCGTGTTTGCTGCTGTTGTGGGATATTGTCGTCCTTCGTGTTTGCTGCTGTTGTGGGATATTGTTGTCGTCCTTCGTGTTTGCTGCTGTTGTGGGATATTGTTGTCGTCCTTCGTGTTTGCTGCTGAGACAGTCTCCCCATGCTACTGAGGCGGGCCTCTAATTGCTAAGCTCAAGAAGGGCCACCATGTCCAGCTTCAGGATTTCATCTTCAATCATGGAAAGTCTTCAGGTTTGAAACCAGGGCAACCATCATGAAGTTCTTCCAGAGATCTACCCCTCTTCTCCTAGTAAATTCTAAATACAAGTCTAATGAATTGGCTAACCTAAAGGAACAAATGTCTTACTTCAGGAAATCAGAATCACTATAAATACTCCTCGTGTCCAGAGGGCACTGAAAGTCTCTGGATCTGGCACAGAGTGCCCAGGAACTGCAGCTCTCTGTCCTTGCTCCTATAGTGGGAGGTGAAACCCAGGCCCAGACAGCACCATATAGGCTCTGGCCCCAACCCCGACTTGTCACATCTCTGCAGGATCCATTGAAGCTGGATGCTGGCATCCCCAGGACTGTGAGAATGGCAGAGATGAGTTAGTCCCATTTCTTCATTGAAATTGTTTAACTTTTAAAACACATCCCTACATACTTGACTCTTGACTCTCCACAATCTCTTTGTTGGGTAATAACTGCAGGTCTTACAAAGCATGCACTCGGGATGGCTCCTTCAGTCCTCAGGACACCTACTTCACCTGAAACTCTCTGGAAGGCAATGGCAGACCACCTGGCAACATGTTTGGTTTGGTTTGGTTTTCTTTAAAAGAGAAAATTCTTTTTCTGCTTTCCTGTTTGTCTGTCTTTTTCTCAGAATAGAGTGATTTAGTGGTAACACCTATCAGGTCTGTGGACTATAGAGGTTCCCTGGAGACTAAAGTTTCAGTCTTGAGTATCAAATACTTCAATGTTTCTAAATCTAAGTTTTTCATTATTAGGAAAAGAGGAATACTGTTCTTATATAGGACTCAAACTTGTTAAGATTTTCTTGTAATTTGGGCCAAAATGTTATAGTATTTTAATTCTGATTGGTGTTGGATCTCGGCAGCTGTAGGTTAAGTATGTCAAATTCTCTAAGAGTTCATGAATCTATATCACAATGCCACACACACACACACACACACACACACACACACACTCCATCTGTTAGCAGCAGCCTTACTGTACCATTCAAGTTTAACATCTAAGTATTACCTCCCTAACCATGAACCATCTACAGTATTTTATTCTGTTAAATGGGCACCTCTGCTATTTATTGTCCTGAAGGTCACAGGCAAATTATAGTTTTAAAAGAGTCTCCTTACTGTTATAGTTTTGTCCCCACACTGTGTCAAACATGCTGTATGAGACACAGATGGCAGTCTCCTGGTATTCAGACTAGATTGGAACTGTGGTTTCTTTGTCCCAGGTTCACTGGTGTGAACTACTGCAATCAAGTCTGCAGCAGATGACTCTCTTCTGCAACCTCATGTGCCTCATGTGCCACTATGACCCTGAGTCAGGCAAGCCAGGCATTATCCTCAATAGGATTTACATATGACTAATGAAGCAGCCATGTCATTTTGGCCATGAAAATCACAGAATCGGACTTCTAAATCAGTGGCTTTTCATATGTAGTCACACTTCTAACTTTTTAAGTCTGCATTCAATGTCGGCTCAGGAATGTCACAGTTTTAATACAGGTAGTCACCACTAGCTACAAAACCCCATTATCCACAACCTGATTAACAAGTCTTGATAACATCAAAGAGACCTTTCCACCAAATGGGCCATCAGGTCAGGTGCAGACAGTATTTAGAAAGTAGCACACTTAATATCTGTATCTTATCTATGCCTCTGGAGAAAACAAACCAAAAAAAACTACAACAGGTATCTCTTGTCACTGTGCCCCTGGGTAACTAAATCAAATTGGGATGTCATTTGTAAATGTGTTTTACTTAATAAGATGTATGAATTTTAATTACATATAGTCATATGCTTGATGCCCTCCCTGAGTTAGACTTATCCCAGGTCACTCGCGGTGAGCACGGCTATCATGTGCGTCCTTTCCTTGAGCTCACACTGACCACAAACAGTTAACGACAACTAGCAGTTTAGCTTGGCCATCCTAGCTTTCCAGGGAGCTCTTGCCCAGCTTACATTGCTTGTTCCTGCTTCTCATTTACTGTTCTCTCCACCTGTGCGCATTCGCTGGCCACCTTGCCTGTGAGCTGGGAGAATGAATACTGCTCACTGAGAGATATACACGAGTGGACAACAAGGATCTGATTCCAGGAAGAAACAGATTAGAAATAATCCAAATAAACCTGGCACGGGAGCTCACCGCTGTAACCCAGTCCTCCAGCACTCTGGAAGCAGAGGCATTCACAGACCACTCAGCTGCCTGTGAGTTTGAGGCCAATCTGGGATATACAAGACCCTGTTTTAAAAAAGGAAAGGAAAGGAAAGGGAAAGGGAAAAAGGAAAAAGGAAAAAGGAAAAAAAAGGAAAAAGGAAAAAGGAAGAAAAAGGAAAAAGGAAAAGAAAGGAAAGGAGAGAATTGGAGAAGAGGGAGGGAGGGAAAGAAGGAGGGAGGGAGGAAAAGAAAAAAGAAAAGAAAAGAAAAGAAAAAAACTTCCCATGAAAATCTAGGGACCAGGAACAAAAATGGGCCAACTAACTGAAGAGCACCTCTCCCCACCCCCGTCTTATTTTATTTTTATTTATTCTTTTTTTTTTCCAAGACAAGATTTCTCTGTGTAGCCTTGAGTGCCCTGAAACTTGATCTGTAGACCAAGTTGGCCTCAAACTCAAAGATCCATTTGCCTCTGCCTCTCCAGTGAGTGTTGGAGGTAAAGGCCTGTGCCACTGCCAGGCTCTGAAGAGCATCTTCAATGCAGCTGAAACTAAGGTTAGGGTTGTAGTTCATTAGTACAATCCTCGCCTGATACACATGAAACCCTGAGTTAGGTTTTCCCTGCCCTCATTCCTCCCCTCCTTCCCCTTTCCCTCTCTCATACACAAACACACACACACACACACACACACACACACACACACAGGGGTTGGGGGAGGGAGGGAGGGAGGGAGGGAATGAGAATAAATTGGAATTAGAACTACATTCAACAGTATTCCAAAAGAAAACTCACCAGCAAAGGAAATCACGTTTAAATACCATGTGTCAGTGATACAAAATTGGTTGATTAGCCTAATAAGGATAATGATTAAAATTACAACACCGGGTGCCTCCTGTAGAGCAATACTAAGCTCAGCATGTCCCAGACATTTCCTCACACATTGTCTCATCTTATTTCACAGCACTATGAGGAAGAAGCTGGCAACAGCATCCTTTTCCTCATTAGATGAGGAAATTCTGAAGGAGCTAGGGTGACCTGCCTAGTGTCACAGTAACCGATGAAGCTAGAATCTTATAAGAATGGCTGACTCAAACGTATTCTCAAGCCTTAGAAGAGCAGCTGACTCATTCATTCATTCATTCATTCATATGACAAACATCTGATTGCCTACCGTGTACCACATACCTTCTAAGTATATGTAATAACATAATGTGTATGGATTGGCTTCCTGAATTTTCTACATGATCTATAACTCAGTACCATCAAAAAGTAATGCTCCTGAAGCCTCATATTACCTCTGCCACAAAGAGCAATGGTCTAGGCAAAAAAGCCTGTCCCCTCTTACAAGGCTGTGAGCAGATTTGGGGAATGGAGACCTTGGTTCATTCACGCTGGCAATCTCAGTGTAAGGATTACTAACTCATCATACAGTAATACTATAAATTCCGTGTACCACAATAAGCATGAACTCATTAGAACCCATGAGATTTAAATAAAGAAATAAAAGTCAGCACTATACACTTTCACAGTTGTGTCATGGTACATGAGTTTGGGTAAAACGATTACCAAAAGCAAATCACGGGCCGTCAGTAAACAATGGTTCTCTCCTCGCTCACCTCCCTGGCACTGCAGCAGCCAACCCAGCTCTCCTGCTATGGAGGTAAATGAACTGAAAGAGCAACAGAGACCCCAGCCTAAGCAGCTGCCAGTGACTAAAGACCTTTGTCCCTGCCCGTTTCCTATATGCCTTTTCCTAGACACTTCACCCAGAAAAAGACTCTAGCAACATTTCCAAGAACTGGCAGCACAGGACTAAACCACGAGGCTCTAACTCTGTCTCCTGTGATGCCTTACTCCGAGCAGTACACATGACTCACTTGAAGCACAGGAAGGGCAAAGGCTCTGCTTTCTTTCCTGTGAGAACTCCAACAATAATGCCATTTGAAGAAAAAGGGCTACAGGAATGCCACTCGGCAGGGCAAATTAGCTCCATCCTTCAATTACATCCCCACCGGTTACCTCACTGCTAACGCTTCATGGTCATTACAAGTTTGGATTGTGAAAATTAAAGTGTCTGTTTTAGACAGCAGGTTCGTGCTCAAAATATGCTCAGCAGACACCGACTCTGAAACCACAGAGCCACACAGGACAGGGACAATCATAAAACATCTGGGCACCTATAGTGATATTTTTAGTAAGCCAAATAACACCTCCCATTTCTTTACCTGTTCCACTCATTACAATATATCCGAAATTGGAACTAGTTAATCACTATGCAGAAGTTAGAATCCTCAAAAGTACACTTCCAGTTCCTGGCCCACGCCATTTACGGCTGGGCTTCTCTGGGTCAGTTTCTCAACTACCCTGTGGCTGACTTCCATCGCTTACAGAAAGGAGATGGCTAAGCCAATCCCCCTGAGTAAGCTTCTGAGAAGCTGCACGGCCACGAAAGCCCGGAAAGTACTAAGTCAGTGTGTCACTGTTTTCTACACTGAAATGGACTGTGGGGAGAGGCTCAGCGTTGAAGCACTTTCCTAGGATATATAAAGTCAAGCAGGGAGAGGGGTGTGTGTGTGTGTGTGTGTGTGTGTGTGNGNGNGCGCNCGCACACACACACACACACACACACACACACACACACACGTATGGATGTACATGGTAATTCAACCACACCGGCCTGTTTTCCCTCCCATGGAAAAGCCCATTTGTTTGATTAAACAAAAATAAATGAAGTAAGCGACTTACAGAAATTTTCAAAGTCCAAAGAGATAGTGGCTTTGCTGTAAGGCTGTGGTAGCTGAAAGGGTATCCCCTTGATAGTTCCCCAGCCTCCTTTGTGGACCACAGCCATCTCTCCAGCAGCCCGCTCCCTCACTAAAGAGATCCGCAACCCTGGTTCGTCACCTGCTCACTGCCTGTCGTGCCTGCAGCTGGAAGTAATAACACTTCAGGTTTTGAAGATAAAAGCCCCAAAGGAAAGGGTGTGAAATTAAAAAAAAAAAAAATCGAAAACGCTTTTGCCTTAAAGTTTAAGGGAAAGTCCCCTAGTCGCCCGCTGCCAGGATGAACTCCAAAACTCCACAGCAAGGCCAAAGCTGGCCAGAGGCCTCTTTTCTATTTTAAAATGCTCTTTCCTTCTTTGGGCCTTACCACCTGCTCTTCCCTATGCTTAATACAGCCCCTACCTCCTCATGGGCAACGTATTTCCATTTAGATAGATAATGCTATCTCCATTTCAAATATCCCCCAAAGCCTCACGGATGTATTTCTCTTAATTCTCCCACACTTCTACAAAACACTGTCATGTATTAATTAGCACATACTCCTCCCATGGGTGCCTTCAATTCCTAGCACTAGAGAAAGCACTTAATGTGCACTTAGTAAATCTAATGAAACATGATAGAGGCTCAAGCACTTTTCAAAACCTAATACTAGATTTAAACAACATAAAGACAATTTCAGGCTTAATTTGTGTCAAAATAAATATCTGTAAAACAGGGTAACCCAGGTGTGTTACCCAGGATCCCAGCACTTAGGAGGCGGAGGCAGGATGATCCAGAATAAAGGTCAGCTTGAGCTACATACACCTGGCCTATGTGAAACTGAAAGAAAAGTAGGGGAGGAAGGAAACTCCTTGAGAGAGAGAGAGGAGAATGAGGGAGAGCCAATGAGAGAAGGAGGGAGGACTGAAGAGACAGCTCAGTCAGGGAAGTGCTTGCCATGCAAGCCTGAGTTCAGTCTCAAGCACCTACATTTAAAATAATAAAGACAGGCATAGTGGAGCAAGGCTGTAATCCCTGCACTGTGGAGGCAAAGCCAGGAGATGCCTGGGCTCATCAGACCCAGGTCCCCTGAGAGAACCTATCTCCAAACACCAGGCTCTCGAGGACCAACACCAACGTGGACCTTTAGCCTCCATACGTGCACGCATTTCATGCACACAGAGACACTTCATACACATACACACACACATATACATATACATACACATACACCATTACAATCATATACACATACGTGCATGAAGAAAGAAAGAAAGGAGAGGAAGAGAGGGCACTGTACAACGGTTTCTTTATTGCCTAACTATAGAGAGAAATTCAAATTGTGGAATGTATATAAATGAGGTGGGGCAAGTCTCAAGCTCTTGTGCTTGAGAGGTATGAGAGGTAGAAGGCTCAGGAGCTCAGGGTCATCCCTGGCTACACAGACAGTTCAAGACTAACCTGGACTCCATGAAATCCTGCCTCAAAAGAGAAGAAAGACTTCATATACAAATAGAAGTGTTCAATTATAGCTATTCAAAAAAAATCTTAGAAATCTTAACTCGATTTTCTTTAGACAGCAGAGATCATTCTAAGACTTAAGCAGTAAAAACAGCAAGGGTATAACTAACTCTCTTTCTTGAATAAGGTGAAACTTAGACCTTTACACTGTATACAGTAAAGGGTTTCCATGTACTCGGCTACACCCTACCAAAACTAAACAGCTCGGTTTCCACCTTGCCTGGAATTACACATAACTGATAAATATTAAACCTCAAACCCATTCCATGAGCTCTCGTGGGAAAGAAATTAAAGTCTGTATTTCTATCCCTAATACAAAACTAGTAATGTTACTTCTACTAATAATTGTGTTACAGGTGCAAGAACTACAGGGAATTATTTTACATACATACATAGTAAGTGCAAGGGACTTCTCTAAGTAATTTACACACATTTAAATTTTTAAAAAGATGTAAGTAGGTTATTATATATTATACAGCTGAGGAAACACAGGAACTCATAGTTCACGTAGTTAAAGTTAATAAACTTAAAGAGAAACAATTGGACAGAGAAACTATAGGTCCAAAGTCCACTGCAAGAATGCACTATCTCTAGTGTGATAAAGAAAAACCTACAGATTTTAAAGAGCAAGTCATTCTCAATTCTAGACTTCTTTCAGTTAAGAAAAAAAAAAAAAAACAAAGGCAAAACAAAATTATGTCTGAGCCATCTAGAGTTTAAGAACCGAATGGCTAAAAGGAAAAAAGCAGGAGGAAGAAAAGGAATCTGGGAGGACTGAAAAACAAAGGGGACATCATGATGTGGCCCGGTTGGCAGAAGGTTCCTGGCATGCAGGAAGGAAGACCTGGGGTTGAGCCCAAGCACCTCATAAAACCAGACAAGGTGGTGTGCCCTGATAATGCCACCACTCAGGAGACACGGGCAGCAGGCTCAGACCATCCAGGTCACATTCAACTAGCAAATTCAAAGCAAGCTTGGGTTACATGATGGGTTACATGATGAGTTACATGGGCCCTTTTTTTTCTTTTCTTTTTAACTGAAAAAGGAGAATGAACAAGAACATTATTTTAAAGGCGAGAGTCTGAAAGTTTCTTGCAACCACTATGCATAACCTCTGGAAGGGAAATGCTGTTTTTGAAAAGAAAATAAAGCAAAATGACACCTATATAGTCAATCCCTAATCAGCTTACTATGCAGACAGACTATACTTCAATCCCACGTGCTAGGGAGATGGCTCAGTCCATAAAAGTGCTTGCCATGTAAATCTGACAGCCTCAGTTCAAGTCCCGGAACCTACTCAAAAGTGGAAGGAGAAAACACACAACTCAAAAGTTGTTCTCTGAAAACCATGCACACACAAAAATAATTTTTTAAAAAATCTAAATTCCTTCCACAAAAATTGAAACTACATGCTATGCTAACTAGTCCACCTGAATCTGAGTGTTAGCTCACCTATGTTACCAGCATCTCTATCTCTTAGTAAATACCAACAACCTCATAATTAAATAGCAAAACCTCAATTTTTTTTTAAAATATTTATTTATTTATTATATGTAAGTACACTGTAGCTGTCTTCAGACACTCCAGAAGAGGGCATCAGGTCTTGTTACAGGTGGTTGTGGGCCACTATGTGGTTGCTGGGATTTGAACTCTGGACCTTCAGAAGAGCAGTCGGGTGCTCTTACCTACTGAGCCATCTCACCAGCCCAAAACCTCAATTTTTAAAATCAGAGTAATTCCCCAAACATCTCAGATACTTCTGTAGAGCTCAGCCAAAAATGACTAAATGAGAATGGGATTAATAAGCTTCATAACATGTCTCTGTGTTTCCAAAAGGATGTAGTTCAAAGAGAATATTAAAAAAAAAAATAAGAATTCACAGTTCATAAAACATATATGGGGAACGTTCTCTAAACATTTCCATCGTGGAGTCCAAATGGGGCACATTTAATGAAAGCCAACTCAACCGCATGCAACCAATCAGGGCCCCAAAGCATAGCAGCCCCTGCAGTCTCTACTTCTGTTCCACACTACCCATCCAAGACAAGAAAAGCAACCCCGTCTGAATCTGGCACAAGGACGGGCCGCTTGAGAAACGGCTGTTCATCTTCTGAGACGCTTTCTCTCCTTCTATATGGAAACACTGAGAAAAGTTCAAGAAACGAACCCAGCAAACTTCCATCAGAAGGAAGAACCTAGTCAGCTACCAGCAAATGTATGAAAGACGTGAAAGAATGAATCAATTTTAGGAGAAAGGGGAAGAAATACAAAAGTGGGTTAGACTACGCAGGCAAATGATTTGCCTGTTTGTTTGTTTATTTGTTTGTTTGTTTTTGAAGGCAACCCCATCTTGGAGATGAGCAAAAAGATCACTACTTAGGGATATCTTAACAGGGGTAAAAGGATGTCAGCATCCTTTTATGATGATGGATCAGACACCAGAATTTAGGGAACAAGTAACAAAACTTTTAACTGCCTGCCGTTGGTTGCCAATGTCTTTGTCATCAGGTTTTATTCTATACTTATTGTGTTTTGGCATCATGGTGCTTTATTTGGATCATGGTAAGGAAACCTGAATTCTCCTCCCAAGAAAGCCAACATGTTGTAGAAATATGGCTTGGTGGTTAAGAGCACTTGCTCTTTTGGAGGACCCAGGCTCAGTTCCCAACACCCACACAGTGGCTCACAACCATCTGTTCCAGGGATTATGATTCTATCTTGTGGACTCTGCAGGCATTACACACACAGCGCGCATAAACTCCAACTGGTGCGCTCTCTCTCTCTCTCTCTCTCTCTCTCTCTCTCTCTTTCTTTCGCTCTCTCTCTCTCTCTCTCTCTCTCTCTCTCTCTCTCTCTCTCTCTCTCTCTCNCNCNCACACACACACACACACACACACACACTAAATTAAACAAACAAACCTTTAGAGAAGAAAAGTTCAACAAGAACCCAAGGGCCCCTGTTTCATCTGCTATCAAAGACGTGTACCTGGTGACCGTGGGAAAAGAAAAACTTTCTCAGTTCTGGTTTGGACACAGATGGGTATTATCTGGAGGATCCTGGGCAAAACAACAAGAGCAAAACAAAAAACAAACGAGAAAGCAGCACACTCAAATAACATAGCCAAGAGAGGAAAAAAGTGGGGAGCCCCTTTGAAAGCACAGAAGGATTTGGGGAAAGCAGTTAGAGATGGTGGTGTGTCCTCGGGGTACGACATCAAGAAGCCTTTGTTGTGTCTAAGTCTAAGGTCTATGCAGCACGGACAGGTATTATAAAGTGATCACTACACAGCAAACACAGACACACAAAAGGCAGGTTCTGCCAGTTCCATCTATGTCCTGGCTATCACAGGACTACCTGCAGACAAATCATGAGCACAGATACTTGAGTCCCTACTCCCCTGATCAAGTTGGAAAATGGGGAGAAAAAGATTATAAACTTAATGCTAGGCAACGCCTGCCATTACCTGTCTCTGAGTTAACTGAGAAGCCATAGCTCTATCATGGTATAGGTCTAAGGCCATGCCTTTCTCCCTGACCAAAGGGCACACCATGCCTGCATTAGTACACTTAGCATGATGAAACATCTAGCTTGTTTCTCCTTCACTATTTGGAAGTGAAGCTTCTTTAGGGAAGGGACTGTCCTATTTACCTTTCCATCCCTGGCACTCAAGCAAGGTACAAAAGTCATCTGTCCGTGCGCACTGAATCAACTATTGGACTCTGTGTCTATTAGCTGGTGGCTAAAATACAGAATAATCCTTAGTAATTAAACAGTAAAGAATGTTCAGGACATAATATTGGGCTAAAATAGCCACTTTTGTACCAACTCTCTATTGTTCTTTATATAGTAGCTTTTCATGTGTTCAGGTAATTGTATACGGACTTACCAACAGTTTTAGAACCACTGATCACAAAAACAAAAGCAAGAGCAGGGGTGGTGGCAACTGTCTTTAATCCCAGCACTTAGGAGCCAGAGGCAGGCGGATCTCTGAGTTCACATAGTGGGCTCCGGGCTAGCCAAATCTACATGGTGAGACTCTTATCTATAAATAAATAAGCAAGGGGGCAAATTAAAACAGAAATCAACAATAGGCCTGTCAAATCAAAGACTCAAAAGAACCAGAAAAACAGATTACATGACTCCACTTCACAGGGTCAAATATATATCATCTCTCAAATTACTTTTCTCCAAGGATTTGCCAAATCCACTAAAGGAGTTAATAATTTAGATATTGATGAATTAATGGAGATTATTTAGAAACAAACACACATAAACACAAATATACATAATGTTTAATGACCACTTCAAAAGACATCACCCTGGGTAAAAATTATAAAAAGTACTTGCGTAACAAAATCACGTAACATCGTCATATTAAAATGGGTATGCAGAGTGATGTTGGAGCAGTCATTAACAGAATATGGAACATATTCACATTGTAATTATGAATCACTTTCACATAACCTATACTTACTTACAAAGTGCTTAATCATCTTTCTGCCAGTATCGTCAACTCTTACCTGTGGATGCTCCACAGAAAAAGGGGAAAAGTTTAAGCCAGGCTGAAAGCTCTCTTGAAGCTAACAATTTTAGGCTGCCAATCTCTGGCTGTCAGTATGGTAAATAAATCCCAAGTTTGGTACAATCCTTACACTCTCCTAGAAAGGTAAATTTATTATAAAAATCTATCTTACAAAAGTCAATCTTAAAAACATTCTGTATCAGTGTTCTCCCTTACTGTTAACTGTGGGAGCTGATGTTACTACATCTAATTACATTTTGTTCATATCTAATTAAAATAAGTAGGTTACTTTCTACTTAGGAAAAGGGAAATCTGGGATATCTTGACAATACACTGAACTACTTTAAAAGTAATTTCAGCAGCAGTACAAGAAAAAAACCAACAATAACAGATAACAACAACAACAACAACAATAATAAATAGATAAAATAACATTTAAATAGATGGAGGTAGAGAGATGGCTCCATGGTTAAGAACACTTACTCCTCTTCCAAGGGACCTGGTTCAATCCTCAGCACCCACACTGCAACTTATAACTGTAACTCCAAAATCTAACATCCTCACACAGACATATATGCAGACAAAACACTAATGCAGGTAAAATAGAAATTAGAAAAAAAGAAATGCTAATTTATGTAAAAATATTCAAATGGTGAAGTATCTTTTTAAAAAAGCAAACCCAAAGTAATATAGAATCCCTCAAAAGAGCTTTTCTTCAAATCACTAAGGCCACCATATGGTGGTATGATGGTTCATGCCTGTATCTAACACTTCAGAGGCTAGAGGACTGGCAGAAGTTCAAATCTTACCTGGTCTACATAGTGAGTTCTAGGCCCGGCTGAGCTATAAGGCCCCATGTTTCAAAAACCAAAACAAAGCATAACAAAAAACAAGAAGTATGGGAAGACAATGTACATACTGACAATGCCTTAGGAGAGCATATCCTGAAACTGTAAGGCCAATTACATTACTATAAGAAGACTCTGAGGTCAACAGGATATGTCATGTTGCAAATATAGGCCACCCGCCAGAGAACAGAATTCATAAAACTGCACTTGTATGTGTTTTCCCACTATACATGATCTTTGTCAGTTTATTTGTTCAATGGAGACTCAAGGCTGATCTGAACTCACTATGTAACCCAGACCAGCCTCTAACTCAGGAATCTTTCTACTTTAACCACGTGAGTGATGGATGACAAGCATGAGACAGGACACCAGGCAACCACATGAATTTCCCTCCTGCCCTGATATGAGGATTTGTGGCTAATCTTACTGTCTCTGATTATGTCATGTTCCATGGATATACCTGGAAGTGGATCTGGGGTTGGGGGTGGACTGGGAGGAATGGATGGGAGGACTGGGAGGAAGCAGGGGGGTGGGGGTAGGAACTGTGGTCGGGTATACTGAAAACAAAATTAATTAATTAATTAATTAGAAAGTATAAATCTACCATATGGCTTCATATTAGTAACATTAGCTGTGGCTTCCTATGGCTAGTATATATTGTTTCAGTGCTCCTCATCAGTGTTGGGTCCGTAGGAAAACAACACCATAATTTAGCCAGACACAGGAGAGCATGCGGGTATTCCCAGCACTGAGGCCAAGGAAGAAGAGGACGCAAGTTCCAAACCAGGCGGCACAGCAAGACCCTATCTAGAAAGAAAGAAGGAAAGGAGAGAGGGAAGAAAGGGAAAGGAAAGAAGGCAGAAAAGAGAACAGGGAACTATTTTATAAGCTAATAACTTAAAATAACCTGCCCCAAATATCTGAAAAGATGTTTCTATGAAGACTGCTCTTGGTTAGTGACCCGGGCTCTCCCTAAGTAGCCCAAGCTGGACTTGAACTAAACATTTTCCTACCTCTGCATCACAAGTGCCTGGGCTACAGGTCACCACATCCTAAGAAATGTTCTAAGACTGAATCCCCTCATAGTGAATTCCTACAATGAAACTACAAGGGGAGGGGGCAGTTGTCTTGGTAAATAAAGAAGTTGTACAAATATAGAAGAAGAAGAGGAAGAAGAAGAAGAAGAAGAAGAAGAAGAAGAAGAAGAAGAAGAAGAAGAAGAAGAAGAAGAAGAAGAAGTCTTTAAGAAAATGCATTAAAAAAAAAAAAACAGGTACTGAAATTTTAACAGTCTGACAAGATTATAGGCACCTAAATGGTCAGGTTGGAAGCAGAAGAAAGGAATAGTCTAGAACAGTGAGATTAAAGCCTGGGGAAACTTCCTATCTATGAGGAACCTTTATGCTGATTTGTATCTAGGATGCAAATGCCACTAGTCCAGTCGCCTTGAAAACTACGTCAGTTACTTAAACCAGAGTCCCACCACCCAAACTTCCAACGGCTTACAACGGTTTACATGTGATAGACACGATACAGGGGGGGAAAAAGTGAAAGCTACCCCGTTCACGCCTATCCCTTGACTCTAGTTTTGGAGGTTTGGGAGATTTTGTTTTTGTTTCTCCCGAAGGAAAAAAAAAATCTGGAGACGAAAGACCCCAGAACTGAAGTCTTCCATCAGGGAAATAACCTTAACTTTGCTGTAGCTAAAGAAATTAAAGAAGCTAAAGACGCTCCTTGCCAGGCTGTCTCAGGAGACAGGCACACCAAGACAAGGGCTGCGCTAGAAGCCAACAGCAGGACTTCTATGGGATGGGATTGGGGAAATCAAGCTTCTTTAGACCTCATCAGGCAGAAACCTGGCCATCTTCATCCGTCCTGCAACCTGACAATTTACAACCTGACGACGCCTTCTAATTAGGGACGTTCTAAACCTTTTATAGACGAAGAAAACTTTCAAGTGCTTCTCATCAAGTTATGATAAGCTGGGCACTGAAGCCTGCCTGCCTGCCTGCCAGCCTGTTCCCGGGGAGGGAAAAGTCCGAATGTACCGAACCTCCAGCTTCGCTGCAGAACCTGATGAGCCAGAGACCAGGATTCTCTGCAGCGTGCAGAGAGAGGAGCCCACCCTGCCTGTTAGAGTGGGCCGGGAAACAGAGTGTAACAGCACAGACGAGAACAGAGGCCAAGCAGGGCTAGACTCAGCGCACCCGCAGACAGGCAGGGAGAACCCACGCTGGAGCCAGAGTGCTGGATGCAGAAGCGGGGATCACCCCCACCCCCACCCGGCCCCGGCCCCCCCGAGCTGCGCAAACGGCTCCCCACGACTCTCTCCGCAGCGACCGGCGCACGCACGCGCGCGCACGCCGGGCACACCCACCCCACACCGGTGCGCGGCTCCGCCTGGGAGACCCCCGGGCCGCGGCGCCTACGTACCCAGCAACACGCAAATCACATCGAGGGCCACGTACGGCAGCCGCGTCTTGTCGAACATGGTCACCGGCTGGATGGTGTCACCACCTGGTGCGAGCGGCGGGAGGAACAGACCGCGGCGGTCCAGATACCCAATTCCCAGAGCCCCGCCCTCGGGATGGCGGCCGCCCCGAGCAACTGCGAGCCTCTTAGACTGAAGGGAGCAGGGACCTGAGCAGTTTGGATTGGGCCGCGCTGCCACCGAGGGCAATCGTGTCCCGGACTTTTCCCTTCACGGTCCCCGTACTGGGCCAGTTGTCGCCGATCTGTCGCCTCAGGCGCCTGCTCTCTCAGTGCTGGCTAGTCGCAGCCAATCGCCCTCCGCTGCCCTGTGCCCTCTCCGACAGGCGGGGCGAGCTTTAAGGATGAGGACCCGGAGGGGGGAGGGAGGAGGAACCCGGGCTCTGGCTCCGGCTCCTCCCGCCCGGGGCGCGCCGCTCGGTCCAGTGCGCGGCCTCGCCAGCTGTAGAGCGCGGGGACGACAATGGGCGGAACCGGGGAAACCCCAGGCCTGCGCAGACAACCAATCAGCGCCATTGGCCCCGCCCCGCCGGCTTGCGGAGCCCGCCCCAAATCTGGAAGCTGGTTGACGGGGCGGGACAAATTGCAGGGATTAGGAGTCCACTCTTTAGTCCATTCAGCCCTTTAGTGCTAGGCGATGCTTCCTTTAAAGGAGAGCCGGACCCTGGTACACCATTCCACAGCTCCTGCTGCCCGCCATCCTTCTCCCATGGGCTCTCCCTCCAAACTGTTTAAATGAGTTACCTCTAAGCCCCCTTCTGTGAGGGGCCTGCACCTTGGCCTTCCTGTTGGTTCTAGCGGAGCTTCATTTTAGCAAGAATCCTTCTTGCCCTCTGATCATTCTTGATATTTTAATACTTAATATCTGAACATATTTTAATACTTAATATCTGAGCCCTCCCGCCTTTGGTGTATATAAAGCCGTGGTCTACCCTGAGCAAGAATACCCCTGCCAATAATGCCTTCTGTTCACTCACTGACTTGCTTTGTTCCTAAACTACGAATCTCCAGCTCAGTTTCTGCTAACTGCAAGTCATGTCTCCTACTGCAATAGAGTTCTCTGGGACTTCATTTGGGAGGAGTTTGGAGACTTGTCCAATGGTAGAGCTCTGGCCTTAGTAGCACTGAGCGGTCTTATTTTTGATCAGCATCAGCCATGCTCACACAGACAGTAGAGAGTTAACTACGTCTTAAGAAGTACCAATGGTTCAATAGTGGCAGTTCCCGTACCCTTTCCCAGGAGGCCTCCAGAACACATTTAGTAATCTCAGTTTCCTAATGTGTAAAAAGAGGATGTAGATGATCCCTGCTGCCTACTCTAATCAAGAGGAAGTGGTGAGACTCAGAGAAGATAATGTGACAATTGCTTTATAAAGAGTTAAACCACCACTACCGATCTTAACAATACATGGTTTCCTCCTTGCTCAAGACTTTTTTTTTTTTTTTTTTTTTGAGACAGCAACTCCTTTAGCCCAGGCAGGCCTCACACTCTGCTATGTAGCAGAGAATGGTCTTAACTCCTGCCTTTCCCTCCCAAGGCAATACAGGCATGAGCCAGCATCCCCTGGGGTTAACCCTCTTATATGAAGATGTAAAATACAAATCACAGAATGCGCCTTCTGTTTTCTCAAGTATTTCCTGCAAAGCACCCCAGAAGACCAGTGGAAAGACACTACTCTTGGGGAGTCAGATGTGTTTCCAAGTGCAACTATAAACCATAAAAAAAATGTATCTGCAAAAGTATATTCTTATTTTAAAGATATATAGATTTTTAAATTTCAGCTTATTTGAATAGTTTCTAAAAGCTCTCAACAATTTACACCCAAAAAGATGTGGCTTTCTTTTTTATATTATTTCATTGTTTTCCTTACCTCCAGAGTTACAAGAGTCCTAGGTAGCGTGGTCATAATGCATTTTAAACATTTGTGATATGACTATTCATTTTTTGTAACTTTTATTAAGCACATGCTATGTGCCAGGTATAGTCTAGGCAAGATAGTTTCCCTAAACAGCTTTGAGATAAAGATGTTGGACAAGGTGGTATCCACCTGTAGCTCCAACACTGAAGACATGGAAGCAAGAGAATCAGGAATTCCGGGACCACCGCCCATACATAGCAATTTTATAGTTCCGCTGATGGGAAATCTCCTTTCAGATAACTACCATCCTAGTTTGGTTTTGGTTTCTGTTGCTGTATAAAGACCATGAACAAAGGCGACTTGGGGGGAAAAGGGGTTTATTTAAGCTTATCGTTGTAATCTCTCATGAGGGGAAGTCAAGGCAGGAACTAAAGGCAGGAGTCTCGAGGTAGGAATCAAGGCTGAGATAGTGGAGAAACTGGTTACTGACCTGCTTCCCGTGGCCTGCTCCCCAGCTTTCTAATACCACTCAGGACCACTGGATTAGGGGCAGCACCACCCACAGTGAGTAGGACCCTCCCAAATCAATCAGGAATCAGGAAAACGCCCTACAGATAGTATAGGTCAGTCTGATGAAGGCAGGTTCCTTAACTGAGATTCCCTCTTCCCAGATTACCGTAGCTTGTGTTAAATTGAAAACAAAAATAAAAAGACAAATGAACAAGCCGGGCAGTGGTGGCACACGCCTTTAATCNAGCCAGGGATACACAGAGAAACCCTGTCTCGAAAAACAAACAAACAAACAAAAACAAAACAAAAAAAAGAACAAAAACCTAGCCAGGACAGGTGGGAACTGATAAATGAGCAGATTATGAATGAGCAGACTATGAATGAGCAGACTGTGAATGAGCAGATGTTAATGCTGTTAGGATGCAGGGTGATGGGAATTTAGAGGGCCATGTACTGCCATTTGCCCATCCATAGTTTATCTTTGACAAAAGAGAAAGGTTACTTTTCTAGAAGAGGCCAAGCTGTCATCACATGAACTCAGGTAGTCAAACCTAGCCACATTGAGTTTCAGGCAAGACATTGGTTGTGTTAGGTGACATAAACACAATATACTGTGTTTGCATCACCTATAAAGAACTGGTACCAAGAACCTTTCATCCAAGCATAACTGTCTGTAATCCTAAAGTCTAGACTCCAGAGACATGTTGGATGGTGGAATAAGTCAACTGAAGCTATTATAGATAGCAACCATTCAAAATTAGAAAAAATATCTACTTCTAAAGTGTTTCATTCAAATGTGAAGTTCCAAGATCGAGGGAAATAACTAAGTTGGTAAAAAGGCTTATCATGCAAACACGAGGACCTGAGTTTTTATTCACAGCACCCATGCAAAAATCTGGGCATAGCTAGCCAGACAGTAGTGGGACAGCACACGCCTTTAATCCTAACACTCAGGAGGCAGAGGCAGAGGATCTCTAAGTTCGAGGCCAGCCTGGTCTACAGAGTAAGTTCCAGGACAGCCAGAGATGTACAAAGAGATCCTGTCTTGAAAAGCAAAGCAAAACAAAACAAAACAAAAAAATGAGATTCTAAAGAGATTCATAGCAGTGAGCACCTGTAATCCCATAATTGAGGAGCTGGGGACATTGGGTCCCTGGAGCTCAGTTGCTGGCCAGGCCAGCCTACCATGAGCTGCAGGTTCAGTGGGAAACTTTGTCCAAAAGAAATAAAGTAGAGCAGGATTGAGGAAGACAGTGAAGGTTGGTACCCAGCCTACACAAGCACAAGCGTGATCACACAAAACGCACACGTGCACACCCACACTTGCTGGCACACCAAAAAAACCCAGGTGAACATTCAAAATATCTTATTAAATGTCAGCACTCATTTCAAGGCTAACTTGACTGTGTATCAAGACCTCAATTAAAAAGGAAAGAACAAGAAGAAGAGGGAGAGGAGGAGGAGGAGGAGGAGGAGGAGGAAGAAGAAGAAGAAGAAGAAAAGCTGTGCTTTTCTTCCCAGCACTGCAAAGGCAGAGGCAGAAGGATCCTGAGTTCAAGGCCAGTTTAGGCTACATAAAAAGTTATAAGCTACTCTGGGTTACAGAGTAAAAGACACTCAGTTCTTCAATATCCCTACTCCAAAAGAAAGCAGGAACAAATTCTTATCAATGCCCTTATTCATTATTTATTCATCCATTTTAAAAATATTATTATTTTGTTTGTTTGTTTGTTTTTCGAGACAGGGTTTCTCTGTATAGCCCTGGCTGTCCTGGAACTCACTTTGTAGACTAGGCTGACCTCAAGCTCAGAAATCCGCCTGCTTCTGCCTCCCAAGTGCTGGGATTAAAGCATGCGCCACCACGCCCAGCATTAAAAATTATTTTTAAAAAACAGTTCTATTAGATAATTCACGAGCCAGCAGAATTGCTTAGCACGTAAAAGCTCTTTCAGTACAAGCCTAACGACCTGAGTTCAAGCCCCAGAACTGAAAGTGGACGGAGAGAGATGACTGCTAAAGCTGTCCTCTGACTTCCACACATGCACCATGGCACGAGTGGACCCTCCTCCTGCACACATATTATACACACACAATAACAATAATGCTTTGTCTAGCTTTTAATTAATGTATCCTACAGTTCACCTGTTGAAAGTATATAGTCTTGCCACTTTGAAGGTGTTCTCAGAGTTGAATGATCATGATCAATTGCAAGACATTTTGATCAGCCAGGAAAGAAACTTTAGAGCTATTGATGAGTGATCCTTTCCGATTTCTCCTCTCCCATCTGTGGGCCCTAGGCAATCACTTATCTACTTTTTCTATCTATATAATTGTCTTCTTCTCCATACCCCATCTGCCTGTAATGATTTAACCGTTGGTCAACATCTCCCTTTCTCTTTTTCCCAATCACTCATGCCTTTGGCAACCACCATCCCAGAAAGCCTTCCTCTTGAGGTCATCTCTAGATTCCATGCGTGAGCGAGACCAGACATTAGTTTTCCTTCTGTGCCTGACTTACTTAAATATGTGTTCTCCAGGTTCCCATGTGTCACAAATTATAGGATTTCATTCTTTTAATAACTAGACTCTCTCCGTCTCTTTCTTGCTCTCAGCTTACATATCTGTTGATCTCATGTCTTGACCAATGTAGACAGTGCTGCCATAAACATGGACGTGCTGATGTCTCTTCAGTATACAAATTTCATCTTCTTTGGATATACACCCAGCTGTGGGATTTTTTTTTTTTTGGATTTATGGGGTAATTTTATTCCTAATGTTCTGGAGAAATTCCATGACAGTTATGCTAATTTACACCCCACAGATAGTATGTAAGAATTCTTGTATCACCATATATCCACCGTTCTGAATCTTGTGTCTTTCGGGTACTAATTATTCTAATATGTGTGAGCTTTTTTACCTTCCCCAACGATTGAGTGATCTATGCAACTTTTATTGATCTGACAATATAGTCCAGTCTCAGGACACAGTTGTGAAAGGGACAAAATGAGCAGGAGAGGACATTTTTCTCAAGTAGCCTGCCACCCACTGAGAAAGCCAGGCACATAGCTGAATGAATGCAGTATTGTACAGAAGTGTGCTGGTGTACAGCAGGCTCACAGACTGGAGTGGGAGCCCTGGAGAGATGCCATAGGGAGGTGACTCTCGTATTCTTTCCTGGCCCTCTACCACACCAACAGTGTGCTCTTGGGTGAGAAGGAACTGCACAGTAGAGATGTTAACAGGCCCTCCCCAACTCAGAAGCCCTACATAACAGCTTTAAACATCAGGTTAGCAGGCAGACGTAGTGGCACACACCTTTAGTTTCAACTCTAGGGAGGCAGAAGAAGGAGGGTCTTTATGAGTTCAAGGCCAGCCTGGTCTACATAGTGCGTTCTAGTACATAGTGAGACCCTGTCTCCAAAAAAAAAAAAAAAAAAAAAAAAGGTAATAAATCAAAGTCCATTCAAATATATCAATTCCTTCCCTGTTATATAAATTGAGGTATGTGCTGTATTCTGTTTGGTTTGGTTTGGTTTGGTTTGGTTTTTCGAGACAGGGTTTCTCTGTGTAGTCCTGGCTGTCCTGGAACTCACTTTGTAGACCAGGCTGGCCTCGAACTCAGAAATCCGCCTGCCTCTGCCTCCCGAGTGCTGGGATTAAAGGCATGTGCCACCACGCCCGGCTACTGTATTCTGAATTGGGAAAAGAAAGATGGTTTTGGAGTAGGGCTCACATGCACGTGGGGAGTTGTATGATTGTGATTAGTTTCTGGAGCAACGCTGAGACAAAATAAATCAAACAACGTTGAAATGGCAGTGAAATTTTACAAAAGAAAATTCAAGTTGTGACAGCACTAATAGCCCTTGGGGGGGAGGGGGGATGAGGCAAACTTGGCCCTAGACTGCACCTGAATCCTCAGACCATCCCTCAAATGCTTAGGGAAGTTTGCTTTTGTTCTGTGGCTTTCCTCCCTGCAACTCAGACATCAAACAAAAACTAAGCATCGCAGGCTTGGGAAGAATATTCCTGAAGACTACCCCCCCCAAAACAAACAAATTTCCTCCTTTCCGTTATTGCTAAACTTCCAAAAGGAGTCTGTGTCAGTTACCTAGGGTGTGTTATTGGTAAGCCTCTCTCTATTACAACAGAGCTCCCCGTGTCTTCATTTTACAAAGTATCTGTCGGGTAATAACCATTCTCTTGCGTGTCTGTGCTTCCACATAGCTGTATCCACCCACCCACCCCACCCCCGGAATGAACGCAAGCAAATAGGGTTTCTTAGTGTATTCAAATAGCATTGCAAAGCTGGCATAGTTAAAACTATAAATGACTGTTTCCATAGTGCCTGTACCCCTAAAAGAAAACCACATAAAATGATATAGTAGGATCTTTTTATACTTAATGTCGAAGTTGTTTGGTTCTTATTAATGTTTTTATTATACAATACTTTATATAAATGTGATGAAGCATAATAAAATAAACAATAGGGAATCTCTTACTCAACACAGCACTTAAATCGTTTGTGTGTGTGTGTGTGTGTGTGTGTGTGCGTGTGTGTGAGTGTGTGTGTGCGTGTGTGTGAGTGTGTGTGTGCGCGCGTGCATGTGTGCGTGTGTGCATGTGCGTGTGTGTTTGTGTGTGTGTGTGTGTGTGTGCGCGTGTATATAACAGGGTATTATTGAATAGTCAAATCAGGCTTCAATTTCCTGCCTCAAACTCCCATGTGTTCGGATTACAGGTGGGATACCACTATGTTCGGCTAACACTTAAATCTTAACAATATCGTTGAATCCACCTATATAGTCTATTTCTTGTTCCCTGGTTCAAAAGCACTTACCTGCTACTCTGAATTTTATACTTATCTTTTCCTTGATTTATTTTTCTGTGTGACTTGGTTGTGGTGTGTGTGTGTGTGTGTGTGTGTGTG
>NC_034600.1:43042613-43043612 GCF_900095145.1 Mus pahari | reverse complement strand
CACACACACACACACACACCATCTGTTTGCTAAATAGGTTCCTAAGGGAGAATCTACTACTGTCAACCTACCAATGGCACCCAGCATGCATATTGTACATGCTAGCAAAACACACACACACACACACACACACACCATCTGTTTGCTAAATAGGTTCCTAAGGGAGAATCTACTACTGTCAACCTACCAATGGACATTCATAGACTGGTGCATCTCTCTCATCTCTCATTGAAAAGGTTCTGTTTGCAGTAGACGTTGATTAACATAGCGTCTCAAGACCGGTCAAGATTGCTAGATGCTCAGCCCTAATGGGAACGTATACACTGGACTCCTTCTCAAGACCCAGGGATCATTGTGGAAGACGGGGGCAGAAAGAGTTGCCTAAGGCCTGGAAGGAAATGTTATTCTCTGGACCTGGCAGGGAAGCTATACACGTATACTCCCAGCAGCTGCAACAGCATATACCAAGATTGGTGCAATCACAAGCCAGACAAATCCCAGGGTGGAGTATGGAGAGGAGAGTTGGGCACACAACCCCACCCCAAAGTTGTGGGCTAATGGCAATTATTAGCCTCTAGGAAAGAGAGAAACACTTTCTTTTAAGTGTGTAATCCCCAGGTAAACCCCAAACTTGAGTGAAGACCACATATCCAGAAATATTTGGGCAGCACAAATTGGTCTTGAAGAAGAAGGAAAAGAAAAAGAGATGAATGGCTAGGGTGTGAAGCAGGGAAGAGTTGAGGAAGGGGTAGATGCGACCAAAATCCATTGATTGAAACACTTCAGAGAACTGAAAAAAAAAAAAAAAAACTTCAAATAAAATCTTTAGGCTGAGTGTGGTGGTACATGGCTTTAATCCCAGCACTCGAGAGACACAGATCATGGTGAGTTCAGGGCCAGCCTGGTCTACAAAGCAAGTCCAGGACAACCAGGATTACAAAGAATAACCCTGTCTTGTGAAACCAATCTTTAAAAATCAAAACAAAAGCAAAAATAAAT
>NC_034600.1:42998671-43041958 GCF_900095145.1 Mus pahari | reverse complement strand
CACTTTGACCTTTCATCCTGGCCCCATGAGTGCTGGAAAAGAGTCTGAACTCTGAAATCAAAAGTGTGATTGTTTTTTGGTGATTTAATGGTCACAAAACCCATTCCATAATGCAACCTTAATTTGCATTTTATTGATCATTAGTGTGGTTTGGACATCTTTTCCTGAAATTTTTTCACCAAAATTCTTCCTTTTCCATTGAGTGTCTGTTTATATCTTCTATTATAGGACGTGTGTGTGTGTGTGTGTGTGTGTGTGTGTGTGTGTGTGTGTGTGTGTGTGTGATTCTCAATAACCATCCTTTGTGTGGCTCATTTTTTCTCCTAAAATATAGCTTACCATTTCAGCTAATACAGTAGCAGACATGCTTCTTTTAGGGTTTTGATGTTCCCAGCTTCCATCCATTCTTTCCCACCTTCTTTGACAGTGTCTAGAGTTACAGGGGAAAGACCAGAGTTGCAATGTCACTGAGCCTCCAAAACAACCAGCAATGGACTAACTCTAAAGTTCTTATGTGAGGGAAAGAGAGGGGGAAAGTCACTTTTAAATCAGGAAACTACACAATGGATGTAAGTATTCACAGCAGATTCCCAGCTCTGACCTGCTTCCGAGAAACTGCATCTACTATCATTCTAAACACCGTTTGCTTGGCTGACTAAATTGGATTTCCCTGAGACTTGGGAGTGTGGATCAGAAACTCTGCAGTGAACAGTGTACCAACCTTATCTCAAAATTGCATTATCGACACCCTGGCTTCTCTGGGGTTCACTCCTTTTTGCTGTTTGCTTTTGCCAGAGATTGACCTAGGACCTCATGATGAGGGGTAGACGAGAGCTCTACTGAGCCCTCTCCTCAGCCTTGATCTTCTTCTCATAGATTCCAGACCTTTCAGGTTTCCTATGGGATTCAAAAGGAAAGGTTTATGCTTAAACCTGTCCATCAAAATGAAGAGCTTAGATGAAATCCCAGGAGCAGGGGCATAAAAAGAAAGTAGATTCTTGGAATCAGAAGTGCAGCCCCATGGATGGGCATCCTGAGTTTTGGAAGACACTCTCCTGCTAAGCCTTGCCTTGGGCTCAGGCTTGAAGAGTCTGAATTTCTTAGTATTATTTTTAAGAAGATGGCATTTTCTTTCTTTTCTTTTCTTTTCTTTTCTTTTATTTTATTTTATTTTATTTTATTTTATTTTATTTTATTCAGTGCTAAGTATTGAACCCAGGGCTTCCCTTGAACAATATTCTTCTCAGGCTTATCATGAGATGTGATTCCAGACCTAGCCAATGTCTAATATATACAGCCACACTG
Source organism: Mus pahari (assembly GCF_900095145.1). NCBI lineage: Eukaryota > Metazoa > Chordata > Mammalia > Rodentia > Muridae > Mus > Mus pahari. The sequence goes on along the minus strand of NC_034600.1, from coordinate 43,040,653 downwards.
TACATATTTCAAACAAAACAAGAAAGCCAAAGGCTTCTTACCCATTACGTCTGCTTCCCTACCGCCCACTCAACCCAGTACTGACCATGGTTCCCTAATCTACCATAGGATGGGGTTAGTGTGACATGACTTGTTCCAAGTAAATCCACACCTGGCCCTGGTGATCACGCACTTCCTTTCTCCACACGGCTCACCAACTACTTAACAATCATTTTAAAAATATGACCAGAGATATGTAAGTTAATAATCCGTAAAATATCTATAATCTTAGAGACACCACAAACACAGTGCAATGGTAGAGCACATGCGTAGCATCCCTGAGGCCCTGGATTCATTTGTCCCAAGCTGAGGTCAGGGGAGAGAAGAAACAAATTTAGGGATGATCCCAGCCCCACCTCTGAGTCTGTCCTTGTCACCTGCTTTGACGATGAGAACAAGATCTGCCCTTCCCCCATCTTCTGATTCTCTTTTGCTCTCCTCTTGTGTGTGTGATTCTCTTGTTCTATGTATCCCTTTCCTGATACCTAGGCTTTAGTGGAAAGACTAGCGACCCTGAGAAGGGAACAGGCAGGCCTTTCTCAGCTCCAGAGTGTAGGTGAACAGTGAAGGGACACTCAGTGTTTCTTAATTAATTAAGTGACAAAAGGAAAATCGAAACAAGAGTTTAGGAGACAGCCGGGTGTGGTAGTGCACGCCTTTGATCTCAGCACTTGGGAGGCAGAGGCAGGCAGATTTCTGAGTTCGAGGCCAGCCTGGTCTACAAAGTGAGTTCCAGGACAGCCAGGGCTATACAGAGACACCCTGTCTCAAAAAACAAAAACCAAAAACAAAAACAAAACAACAACAACAACAAAAACCAAAGAGTTTAGGAGAAAGCCAAGCTGTGTCCCTACCCTTCTTGTTGTGACTAATTCATCCCATATACACAAATAAATAAATAATAAATATAACATGTACATTTAATATATACATAGTAAATACATTTATATACAAAACATATTTACATACAAGATACTGTGTATATACATACATACATAAAATAAATAAATACACATATAATACCTGAAGCTTGTCTGGAGGTGGAAGTGAAACAACAGGTCAGTCCTACCACTGTTCCTATAATTTTTTTTTTTTAATCAAAAAGTTGTCTGACTGAATGAATTGTTTTTCAGAACTTCTCTGTTCACTTGGTGGAGACACCATGGATGACCCATGAATGGACAAGCCCTTCTGATCCCTGAATGGCTTTTTCAAGTCCCGCTGCTGGCTTTCGTCAAAATGTAGACCCAAAAGCTTGCTAACCCTCAGAACCACATCCTCCCAGAGCCAGAACCCCACAGAGTGTCTTAAAACTGAACCTCACTTAACTTTCCTTTGGAGTTTTTGCTTGTTTGTTTGTTTGTTTGTTTTGTTTTTCCAGACAGATTTCTCTGTGTAGCCCTGGCTGTCCTGGAACTCAGTATGTAGACCAGGCTGGCCTCAAACTCAGAACTCTGTTCTTAAAAGGTCTACTACAGGGATACTCAAACTTTGTGCACCAGAATTGATGAGGCCATTTGTTAATCTTGCAGTTGTCTGACCTCATCCCAGAAACGATAACCCACACGTTGGAAGGAACCCAACTGATATGTCATCATTATGTTCTGCAATTCCAAGAGATTCAGAACCTGAGAACCTCGGGTCTAGCCAGCCTTCATGCTCACATCTTACTTCTAATAAAATAGGACCATTTCCTTCAAAGTAATTGCTACACATTATAATTGCAGTGCAAAGTGATAATTAAACAACCCGGCTTAGGAGTCAAGTTACTGAATATTTGTCCCCAAATACCCATGGAAAATCCCTTAAAATTGTGCACCAGTGTCCTTAATTTGTAAGATGGGGGATGATGACAGTTCCTGATTCCACATCTTAGGCGCCCAGCAGATGTTGGACATTACTAGTCCAAGAGTCCCACAATTCCTCATCAGAGCCAGGCTGAAGGCTAATGCTGGGGTGGGGGGCTTTGCAATTGCACGCTTAAGTCTGTGTTCATGCATTTTACCGTGAACTTATTCCATACCTCTCCCCAGGTCCTCACAGGGATCTCTAACACAGTATTGAACTGTAGAAGCTTGCTTGTCAAAGTGTACCCCGGACCAGAGCTGTTGGAATCGCTGTATGTAAAAACACAGGACAAAACGTCCTTGGTTTGTTCTTAAACACACATGTGTGCAGGTGAGGCTTCTTAGAAACGCAGCTTGTCATCCCCCAGCCCCAGGACCTATAGGATCGAACCTGCGTTGTCAGCCGGATCCCAGGTGATTGCTCTGCACACTTACACTCAAGATGCAGCCATCCAGAAATCCCCCAAACTTCCACGATGGGAAGCCTCACCCTGGAAATGTTATTAAGGAAAAACCTTAAGCAACTTTCAGCTTATCTTTGAAGATTTTATCAAAACCCATTGAGAAATAATGACAATAAGGATGCTTGCTGCAGGCAGCCCTGAAAACAGGGAAATCTTCTAGAATTCCCACCCGTTGCACAATCACGTAGCACTTATGGGCTGAAAACAGAAGCCAGGCAAAAAGAGCGACTGATTGTTGTCAAAGGACTCTCTCTGTCTCTGTTGTAGCTCTGTGTATTTGTCTCGCTCCGTCTCCCTGCAGCTGAGTCTTCAGCAGTCCTGGGCACTCAGCTCACTCAAGTAAGACAACATGCTGGGAATGCCCCGGACTTACATTCAGCTATTATAGCTAAGTAAACTGTAGCTGTCTTCAGATGCACCAGAAGAGCGCGTCAGATCTCATTACGGATGGTTGTGAGCCACCATGTGGTTGCTGGGATTTGAACTCAGGACCGTTCAGAAGAGCAGTCGGTGCTCTTAACCACCGAGCCATCTCTCCAGCCCCTAGTCACACTCTCGAGTTCATCCATTTCATGAAGCATGGTGAATCAGTACCGGTTGGGTTAGTTGAGTACAAGGCAGCAGGCGAGTTCAAAGCCATGGCCCAACCACTGTTTTAACAGGTGTTTAATAGTGCACAGCATCTGACATATTTCTTGGTAATTCTCATTCATTGAATCTGGTCATTTAAAAAGTCAGTTGGGGTTATTTTGCTATTTAGGGAGGGAAAACACTACCTCCCAAAGACAATCCACTATATAAAGACTGAACAAGAGGGAGCAGTAGGGTATAGAGGAAGCCAGAACCCTTATGTAATGTGGGTGGAAATGTAAACGAATTTAACCTATAAGGAAACCAATATGGACTTTCCTTAAACACACAAAAGCTAGAAGTACCCTATGGCTTAGTCGTACCACTCCTGGGCGTGTGCCAGGAGTCATAGTCCACATACAGCAGAGATATGTTTACCGCACACCCATGTTTACCGCAGCTCTGTTCACAACAGCCAAGGTGTGCACTCAGCCTGGAGACCTGGGGAGGAGGAAGGTGTGGCATAAATATGCAATCGGGTTTTATTCAGTCACTTCAGTCACGAAGAATGAAATGACATCATTTGCAAAAAAAAAAAAAAAAAGTAATGAATGGAACTCGGTAGAGATCGTCACGTGAAGGAAAATAAGTCTGACTCAGGAAGAGAAACAAAACAGCAGGCTTAGGATATAGATCACTACCGGCAAACTTGCCTAGCACATAAACCTAACAGGTCCTAGCCCCGCCCCTCCCTTAACATAAACAGATGTCACATATACTCTCTCCCATGCAGGATCTTTTCTTCTTGTAGTCAGTGAAACAGTCTCACTTTGTATCCTGGCTGGCCAGCAATTCACCATGCAGACCAGGCTAACCGTGAACTTAGAGCAATCCCCCCTGCCTCTGCCTTCCAAATGCTGAGACTATAGATGTAAGCCCCTATGCTCAGCTCAAAATCTAAGTTAAAAAAGAAAAGACAAGAAAAGAGAAGAGAAGAGAAGAGAAGAGAAGAGAAGAGAAGAGAAGAGAAGAGAAGAGAAGAGAAGATCAACGTATATCACATGCATGTATGGGAATGTCACAATGAAACCCATTATTTCATATAAGTAATATATTCTAATAAGAATTAACTATTTCTTAGAAGGAAGATGGTTGCTTATGGGCTATGATGCAGTTCCTGACGATGCAAATCAAGAGTCCTGGATCTGGGACTTCCTAGCCCAGGCAGTGAGGAGGCTCTGCTGCTGAGATTTGCCTGCTTAAGACTTCTGGCTGCCCCAGCCCAGAGAGCTCAAAGAGAGGTGAGGAAATTCAGCTCTAGGGAAATCAGCCTGGGTTTCTCCAAACACTAAAAATAGAAGCACCGTATGACTTCCTGGTACCACTCCTAGGCAAAGACCCACGCAGAGGAGATACCTTCACACCCATGTTTACCCCAACTCTGTTCACAATAGCCACGCTGTGGAATCAGCCTCCTGATTGGAGGACCCTCTTACAAAGCCGTGTCTTTCCCATTCACATAAAAACAACAAAACAAAACAAAAAACAAAGGGGGAGGAGTCACCTTGTTTCATCCCCAGGCTTCAAGACTTAATGAAGTCTTAATGTCCAGCAGAGGCCTTTAACACTTGAAATCTTCTGTTGCATTGAAGCTTCAAATTGTATCAGACTAGGGCCCTTCTTCTCCATCAAAGTTACAGACATAGAAAGGATCACCCAGAGTCACACTGCCTTGATAGCTGTGATGGACGGTGAAGGCCAAAGGTGATGCCCGGATTTAACCATTCACCTGCCGGTATGAGTCTAAGTGGTTAAGTAGGTCAGTGTGGGAAGGAAATTATTGATACCAGGAATGTCTCCTGCAGAAATAAGGACCACCATGTTTACCTGTTCCCAGGCACCTTTGATGACGTGGAGATGCGATTGATTCTCTTCCACCCTGTGTAAACGTGCTTTGAACTTCCCTCTGAGTCCATAGGTGGCAGAAGAGTGAGAAATCCCAGCAGGCTTCATTTTGAGCCTGGAGGCAAAGTTTCTGTGTGGGTGGTGCTGTGGCTAGAACCCCAAGACTCAAAGGCAAACACTCTACTACTGAGCTACATCCCCAGCCTGCTGGTAGGGAGCCTCTCCACTTGCCTTTGTATGCCACAGCAGGACTCACTTATGTCTGTGGCCCTCTTGGAGAAAGCCAGGGTATGTTTATTACGCGTGTCACAGCTGGATTATGTTAAGAGGGAATGGAAAGTCCTTGGCCTTGCAGAAGAGTAGGATATTCCCCTGTGACTACAATGCTCTCTCTCACGGAGCAGCCTAGTCTCACTGCCTTCTGCTGCCCACGGAGAAAAGAATCAGGCCTACGCTTGAAGGGGCAAAGAGTTTGGCAGCCACAGATGAGTAAGTCAGTCACTTTACTGGTTGCTTGCCACAGAAAGATGAAAAGATCCTCCCTGCTCAGGGAACTTGATGGTTAAAAAATAATAATAAAATAAAATACCAGAAAGAGAAAGAGAAACTCTGTGAGAACGAGGCAAGGAGGGAATTTGCGGACTCAGGCGTCAGGTCTTAAGTGTGTCCCATCCCTTCCTCCTCTGCACCTTTGCAACAGAGCCAAGAAAGAGGCAAGGAGGGAGTTCGTGGACTCAGGCGTCAGGTCCTAAGTGCGTCCCACCCTTCCTCCTCTGCACCTTTGCAACGGAGCCCTTTGAACTAGCTAACGACCTGGGCGCGTCTCTACTCGGTGAGAGTCTAACATGGGAACCCCCAAATGCCTACTTTAATAATGAATTACACATATTTGTGTGTGTCTGCATATGTGCGCATGTGCCACAGCACACATGTAGCGATCAGAGGCCCCTGTGGGGCGTGGGGGGTGACCTGCATGTGGAACCCGGGTGATCTGTCAGGTTTTCAGATGCTTTGCCCACCGAGCCATCTTGCCAGGCCCCCAATCACCTACTTTTTAAAAACACGACGATATTTGTTACCTATGAAGGCACATTTGTCACATGTAAATTAGAAACCGTAACAAACATCAAGGGACTCGCCATGCAACCTAATATCTAAAACATATCCGGCACCGCTGAAGTTACTGAGCCTCTGACAGTCATGCGCAGTACTCTTCCGGTCAACCCCGGGGGAAGGAAGGGGGACATGGGGTTGCTATTCTGAATTTTATCCATATCATCTTTCATTTCAAAGAGAAAACATTGTGCTTTCACCATATAGTTATCCCTAGCCAATAACTTATATGCGTTAATATATTTTAAGACTTTGTTTTTAATTTCACGTGTATATGTGGGGATATGTGCACGTCCGTGCAGAACAGAAGAAAGTGTCAGATTTCTTGTGGTCTGCCTCATGTTCGTGCTGGGAATTAAACCCTGCTCCTTGGGAAGGGCAGTCGGTGCTCTTAACCACTGAGCCACCACTCCAGCCCCTATATGATTTAATCTTTATAAAAACAATATCTTAGTGCTGGGGAGATGGCTCAGTGGATCACGTGCCTACAGCAAAAGTGTGAAGTCTTGAGTTCTAATCTCAGGAACCCACAAAAGCTGGATGTAATAGTCGTCACCTATAATACCAGTGCCCCTACAGCAAGATGAGAGACAGACAGAATCCTTGGAAGCTAAGGGCCAACTAGCTTGATGTGTACAATAGTGAACAGCAATAGAGACTGTCACAAACAAGATGGAAAGTGAGAACCGACACCACTCGCTATACCACATGTATGTGTGTGCACGCACACACCCCAGAGTCATACCACATACAATCATAAGAATTTGCATCTCCATCATTATGCTAAAAGTATATTTTGTGCTGTTGCCTGCGGCAGCATATCAGCCATTTTGCCTGATGAATGGATTTCATTCGTTTGTGAAGACACTGCCCGGATTTAACCATTCACCTGCCGGTATGAGTCTAGGTGGCTTCCTGGTTTGCTTTGCAGTTTGGAAAATGTGCACAGGTTACATTACTGTTTATGCATGTAGACAAGAGTGTTTCTAGAGCCACCGAGGGGAGTGGACTGCTAACCAGCTGTGACAGACCCATAAGGAATTCTATTCTCTTTCTCTTAATCCTCCATGCCTATGTGACTGCTACGGAAGTCCATGGAGGTGCAATTAGGTGAAGGACCTTGAGAGGGGACATTGGCCTGAATCATCCAGATGGCCCTTAAATTGTAGTTGTAACTATGCTTGGCAGGAGTCCAGGGGGCCGTGAATCTGAGCTGAAGAAGTCCCTCTATGTCAGAACCTGTCAACCCTCCTGATGCTGTGACCCTTTAATACAGTTCCTCACGGTGTGTGACCTCCAACCACAAAATTAGTTTCATTGCTACTTTATATCTGTGACTTTGCTACTGTTGTGAACAGTAACGTAAATATCTGGTATTTGACTCCCAAAGGGGGCACAACCCCATAGACTGAGAACCACTGCCTCACGGTACGGCACAGGGAAGCTGGCTTTTGACTTCGGGTTTCCGGAATGATGTTGGAATATATTTATGTTTCATGACACTGAGCCCGGACCTGGAGAGAAAGCTCAGCAGGTGCACTGCTCTTACGGAGGACCCGAGTTTGGTTGCCAGCAGCCATGACGGGTGGCTCACCTGTAAGTCCAGCTAAAGGTGATCTGTCCTGAAAGACATCTTCTTCGGGTGCAACTTCTCACACGTGCACAGACCCCAAACACATCCACATAATTAAAATAATACTTTTAAAGAGATATTGAGATTGTGGATAATTCCCTACAGCAGCTTTAGGGAAGTGATACAGGCACATGGGGGTTGGGCTTTATAAGGTAATTAATTCCAAACTAACTACTTCAGCTGACACTGGCAAGCATGTAATCAAGGTGTGTCAGTGTGGCCTATCAACCCATTAGCTCCAGTAGTAGTTCTAGGTTCTTGTGTAGCATGGTGGCCAGGTATGCTGGGAAGCTTGTTTGGGAGCCATGTTTATGTGGCACTATAAAAGCATCCCCATTGAAGAATGTGGATGGAGGATGCAGATGACCAACGACTGGCACTCTCCTCAAACTGCATTGCAAGCTTGCCCGTGACAACTCAGTCTCTACCTGGGAGTATCATTCTCTTGCTGTTGAGCTTTTCTCAATATTATTTTTTTTTTGAGATTATAATGTAACCAACCACACCATTTCCCCCTTCCCTTTCCTCTCTCTAAACTCTGCCATGATCTCCTCTTAAAATTCTACGACTGCTTTTTTTTTTTTGGATAATTGTTGTGATGTGATGTTTTGTGATGTTTTGTGATGTGTGTGTGTGTGTGTGTGTGTGTGTGTGTGTGTGTGTGTGTGGTGTATTCCATCCTGCTCAGTCTGTATAAGGTTACTCATGTGTATGTTTTCAAGGTTGACCACATGGTATTGGATAACCAGTTGGTGGCTCTTCCCTGGGGAAGGCTATCTCTCCTGCTCTCGGCCTGCCTTAGTTCCCTGCAGGTCTTTGTGTAGGGTTGAGGCCGCCTGACTTTTCGACATTCACTTCGTCATGACTACTGCTTATTCGGCTCTGGTTCAGGAAGTCACGGAGACTTCATGGGTGTAGCTTCAGACATTCTCAGGAGACATACTCTCACACTGAACTCACTGCCCCTCTGGCTCTTAACAATAATCTTTCCACTCCCTCTTCTGCAATGTTCCCTGAGGAAGCCTTCCGTGTGGAAGCTATGTTGTAAATGTATGGACTAGGACTGGGCTGTACAATTCCATATTTTTCTTGCCTCGCGGTACACTTCACGACCCTCCCCTTGCCTAACTTCCAATAGCCTGAAGTCGTTGTTGATGTCATTGAGAGTGGCAACCCGTAAGGACTGAAAGCATGAGATGGAGAAAAGGCTGTGTTTCTAACTTAAGATCAGAATGAAGGTGTACTCATTTTCCTGTGGCCGCTACTACAAATTGTGACCAAGTTAGTGCCTGGTGACAGCACAGATGTGTTCTCCTACAGCTGTGTAGGTCAGAAGTCCATCATGAGTCAAGACACACCACTAAAATCAGGGCATTGGCAGGACCACGTCCCTTTCTACGTGGCATCCGAAAAAGACAGTCTCTTTGTGTGTTCCAACTTCTAAAGGCTGCTCACATTCCTTGGCGCGTGGCCACATCCTCTATCTTGAGAGACAGCAACTGGCATCTCTTTATGGGTCTTCCATGGCACCTGCCCCTCTGACCACATCAGAGGGGTTTCTCTGAGAACTTTAAAAAACATGTGATTTGTAATGCAGACCTGTCAGATATCCCAGAATCTGCACTCTTTCTTGTGGTTTTAATTTAATCACAAATGCAAGGTCCCTTTTATAGTATAAATTAATATGTGAAGGCTATAGATGCCTGGGAGATATTTTCTTTTTATGACGAGCTAGGAAGGATTGTATACGGAGGGAAATATTGACATAAATACTGTGTTTATGTAGCTGCAAACACCGGGGACAGAGTGTGTACCAGACAGCTTTCAACCGCAGTGACAGTATACCCAAGATGGACAACTGGGGAGGAAAAGAGACTTATTTGGGTTTATGCTTTCTGTCCATGGCTAGTTTGCTCCACTGGCTTCGGTCCCATGGGGAGGCAGGGCCAGCCATGGTCAAGCAAAGCTGTTCGCCTCATGCCAGCTAGGAAGCAAGTAGAGGAGAAGGACCAGGGCTCCAATGCCTCTCTCAAGGACATGTCTCCTGTGCTGTTGCTGCCGCCTCTTCCTCTTCTGCAGCTTCCTCACACTGCCCTCTCGTCAATCCCCTCACTTCCTCCTCCTCCTCCTCTTCCTCCTCTTCCCTCTCTTCCTCTTCCTCCTCCTCCTCTCTTCCTCCTCTCCCTCTCCCTCCCCCTCCTCCTTTTCTTCCTTTTGGTTTTCCCGCCGGGGTTTCTCTGTGTAGCCCTTGGCTGTTCTGGGACTTGCTCTGAAGACCAGGCTCGCCTCAGACTGAGGGATCTGCCTCCTTCTGCCTCTGGTGCCCCGGGTCTGAGTCACCATCACTTGGCTCTTTTCTTCTACTAATTTTAAGAACATTTCCCTCCTTTTGGAAAGGAGATCGGGTCTTACTATGTAATGCTGACTGGCCTGGTGACATGGGAAAGTTGGAGTGTCTTGATCACGATTGAGTCTTTCTCTGGTAGCTAGGATCCTGCAGACTCGGTGGTCACCAAAGCTACCCTGAGTCTGGCCTTCAGGTTGTTGGCTCTTAAATGGAAAGAATGAAATTCACTGACCAGTGATTGTGAGTTTTAGAGAAAAGTTTATTATAGATTTATGGGTGGGAGTTTGAGAAGGAGAGCTAGGGTGGGGGTGGGGGTGTCCCTAGAAATAGGATACCAAGGGGGACCTTTTAAAAAGATTTACTGCAGAAACTTCAGTGAGGTCGGAAGCCGGGATGAGCTTCTACAGGAATGGGGGGGGGGGCAGTAAGGGCCAGTTCATCTTCAGAAAAGATGGGGCTGGTGTGGACCCCAGCATGAGCATAGGTGGCTAACACTGGACATCTGGGAGCTATGAGTCAGCACAACATGGCTGATATCAGATGTCCAGGAGACTGAAAATAAAATATGATGTTGCTGTTATATAACGTTCCTGTCAGACCTGCCACTTTTGTGTGGATTTGATATAAAGCTGGCCTTGGAGGTCCGAGACATCAGCCCGAGTTGGATGGAGCCTTTGCCTTCGTTTCACCAGCCGGCCAGTGTGCCTGTCTTATGCACAGGTAAGTGCCTGCCTGTCTGTGTGGCGGTCTTTGGCAGGAGTGAATAAAGCTTGTCTTATCGGCCTGAGACTCCTTGCGTCGTTTTCAATCTCCTGACCTCCCTCCGTTGACCTTCCTCCTTCCCTGAAATGGAGGCTCTGACCTCACAACCTCTTGTCAGTCCAGCGGGCTCACTTAGGTAGTTGTCCAGGTGCCTTCGCTTCCCTTCAGTTACGTAATGGAGACTAGCCTTCGGGCAAGGTGCTCACTTAGGAGATGAGGAGGAGGGAGAGCTAGGCCCCTGTTCTGGCATCCCTGGCTTCCAACAAGGTAATTACCAGAACTGCTGCTTTGAAACCCCTGCCCTAACTAGCCAGCTTCTATCTTCTATCATCCTTGGAGCTTGCTGTGTAGAGCAGGCTGGCCCCAAGCCCACAGAGAGCCTCCTGTTCTGCTTCCCAAGGACTGGGGTTAAAGGTATGATCCACCTTGCCCTGCCCAGCCCAGCCATGACCTGATTTTTTTTTCCCCCACAACATTTTTTTTTTTTTCTCAATTGCGTGAGACCCACTGCCCAAGCCTTCAAAACGGGACATCAGGGCACATTCAAGATCTAGACCATAATGCCATAGGAGCAATCCTCTGTTCCTCAGGAGGTCCGTGACTATAAAGGATAACAAGTTCATTTTTGTCAGTTTGAGATAGGGTCTTGCCGTGTAGCCTAGACTAGCCTAGAACTCGTGACCTTCCCGCTCCAGCCTTCCGGGTATGTGCATTGCTTGTCTGTGCCACCGTATCCAACTACCAACAAAAGCTTCGTGCATTTGAGATGAAAATCTGTGGGATTCTGTGGTTGAGTATCAGCAGGATACCTTCCTATCGGTGCGACTAGATTGTCTTTTCCTTCGCCCAGAATAGCTTCTCAGATGCAGCCATGCTGCATGGGGCGTTGGGGTTGTTCATTCTCGCTTCTGCAAAATTTTCCTCCCTGTGAATATGTGACAGTGTACTTACAGTTTCTTGTTTAGGGGAACTGGAGTTGCTTCCGGCTTGGGGCTACTGTGTTCTGGTGTGGAAACGGTGTGTACAACTTTTGGTGATCACAAGAACACACTTCTACGACTTATACTGGAGTGTCATGACTCAGCATTATGAGAACCCGGTCGGCCCAGCTTCCTTAGACACTACCACACCAGATTCCAATGTATTCGCACTGTGCTGTTCCTACTAGCACCATGAGTACTTTATATTGATAATTTTTCTCTATTACCTACCTTTCCCCACTATGGAATTCTGACAGCCGAGGTATGTCCCTGTGGCTCCGGCTTGCATTTCCTTTACTTGCATAGCACGGGCTGCCCCTGAACCCTGCTTGCTCTGCCTCAGCCTCCTGTGAGCTGAGATACTCACTCCTGAACCATCACCTCTGGCTTATGTCTTTATTTCATAGGCCTGGCGTTCTGGTTTTAAACATCTGATTTAATTCCATGAAGATTTAATTCAGCTCAAGAAAATTGCAGAGTGTGGTGCTGGCGGCTGTAGCTTAGTAGTAAAGTGTTTGCCTAATATGTTTGAGGTCGAGGAATGATTCCTAACTCTATACATCTGTGTGCCAAACAATACAATGTACTAGCTTCGGGGTGGGGAACCGCTTTCCTTTCTTTTGTAACAGAAATATTCATAGGTAGGGTGAAAAATAACCTCTTTAAATTATCTCCCCTAAATCTAATCAAATGAATTTCTGATAGATGCTTATTAATAAATTACTACATACTGTTCACTCCAGCATATACTATGGCCATATAATATGGATTCCAGAAGGCTTCATACCTCTGTTGTCCTATGAGACGGTAACAAGCTTCTATTTATATATGAACATTGATCTCTTTCCCTCCCTCTCCCTCCTTCCCTTCTCTCCTCTTCCTCCCTCTCTCCCTCTCCCTCTCTTTCCCTCTCCCTTTCTTTCTTTTTTTCCCCAAGGTCCCACACTATAGCTCAGGCTGGCCTAGAACTCACTATGTCGTCCAGGCTAGCCTCAAGCTCACGCTCCTTTTGCACTAGCCTCTCTAGTGCTGTAATCACAAGGATGAGCGTCACAGCCTAGATTGCCTGCCATGATTTCCTAAGACACAAACCAGTGGCTCTACTCATGACTTCAGTCCCGCCCGCCCTGTTTGCCAGGCCCTCCTGCCTCAAGACAGACTGGACCTGAATCTGAATCCTCAAGTTGTGTCTGTAACAAGGAAAAGAGCCTTTAGAAAAGAGGGAATTTAGTGAAGGGAGTCGGTGGCGCGGGTGACGGGGTAACTGAGATACAGAAGTTTATGTTACAACACCACAAACACAAGGAGCAGCAAGGAGGGAGGCATTTCCACCGTAGGCTGCAGGGCAGAGGTGACAGCATAAAAACCAGGGGCCACTGGGCGCAAGAGCATGGCTTTGTCAGACAGAAGCAGAAACTTCAATAAACGCACTGTTGTAGCCCAGAACCCGGCGGGGCACAGAAAAGTGAGGAACACTACGCTACGCGTTCTCCCATTGCCTTCCCAACACGTGACCGTGCCTCCTCTTGGCCAGTTTTCCTGGAAGCGGAGAAGGAAATGGCTTGCAGTGATTAGCATCTCTGCTACAGAGCAGGAAAAAGACTGAAACGTGCACCTGAGAGCAAACCCAGATGGCTTCAGGGCTGTCACGCGCACCACTGCCGGGCGCCGCAGGCTTCCACGGTCTTCAGTTCATGGAAGCGGAACTCTTTTTGCATTGGCCCAAAGAAGGCCCTCACTGCGGTTCCTGAGCCTTTATTTGGAAAAGGATTCTCTGTTTTCGTTTTTGATTATCCTGGATTTTAGACCATGATACAAATCATAAAAACACTTTCCCGGTTCGAAAGCCCAGCGTGAATGATTTTGAAAGCAAATCCTTGATCTAGGGGTAACCTATATTCTTGACTGAGGTGTAACCTAATGCAGCTAAAACACACACACATAAATGCTCATTGGTGTGCATGTTAACTATACGGTTCCTTGCCTTTAATGCTATGAAACCATCGTTTGTCCTGGATCATTATATATTTAAATAACATGGTGAGAAAGCAGGCTCCCAAACAATGTGACCAGACAATGTTTTGGTTTCCTTAGATTAACTGCTTTTTAAGTTTATTTATTTTATTTATTTTTGTAGGTTTGAGGACTGAATATATACTAGGCAAGCACTCTACCATTTAGAAATATTGTCTTTTTTTTTTTTTTTTTTAAAAGTTTATTTCTTCATTTTAATACAGGTCTCATTAAGTTGCCCGGGGTGACTTTGAACTCACTTTTTGGTCCAGGCAGGTCCAAATTGAATTTGGAATCCTCCTGCCTGAGCCTCTTATGTATCTACTGGGATTATAGGCCTGGGCTACCAGACAATGAACCAATGAAATGGTTTATCTAGAACCTCTCTTGCCCTGGGTGACATATCTCCTCTCCTCCTTACTATCTTTATTGGTTGATTGTGATGCTGGGGGTCAAACCCAAGCCCTGGTGCATATTTAACAGTGACTTTATCTTTGAGCTACACTCAGGCCCTGTCACATGGCAATTTGATTTAGTTCCTTCACCCAACACCCAGTGGAGAGAATCGAATCCAGGACTTCAAGCATGCTAGGCAAATGCTCTACCACTGAACTGTGTCTCCAGCCCATGGCGTGATCATTTTTTAAAACAAGATTTTCATGAAAGGCCAGGCAAGGTAGTCTTCATATAGTACATCCATAGTTGTAGCATTCTAAAGGTTGAGGCAGATTCAAGGTCACTCATAAATTCAAGGTCATCCTGGCCTTTATAATGAGACCTTGTCTCAAAAAGAAAAAAAGAAAAAAAGAAAACGTCACAGAAGTATACAACCTACATTGTCTGCCATCAGGAGATAATTTTGTGTTGCTTTAGAGGCACAGGTTCTCACATAGCCCAGGCTAGCCTTGAATTCACTGCATAGCTGAGGATAACTTTGAATTCTCGATTCTCCTACCTCTACTTCCTAAGTGGTGAGGGTCACGTGACCAGTCCAGGATATCGTGGGTTTTTTTTTTTTTTTCACCTTTGAAATATTGGCTTATTTCCTTAGCAAAATTATGGAACCTTTTGCCTCCCTTTATAAACATAATGCAGTTTTTCACAAAAATCACTTACATATTTTTTTCTCCTTGATCAAGATATTCTAGAAGCACATCGGATTCCACCCAAGATGTGGTGAAGGTCAGCTGCTAGTGGTGAAAACTGAGAGACTATTGTCTCCCATACAGTGTTGGTCAGAATAATTAGCATGCGTTTCAGTGACTTGACTAGTCATATTTATATGACTCAGCATGAGTCCCTTGAGGGGAAACTATGTAACTATTAAATTGAATCTGCAATATTATTGTGGTACCATTAAATCATATAATATTTCATGGAACTAGTGGGAGGACACAATTAAATATGATGTAACCATCATGCACACATGAAAACATGCATGTTCACATATTAGATCTAGTAGCTCTGCTTCCCAGACAGGCACTCAAAGACAAATACATTGGATGTCTATTGCACCATTCATAACTGCAAAATAACTAGAAATAGCAAGTCTTTACTCCCAGTAGGGTTTACACTTTAAAAGGTATAGTATCTTCATGCAATGAAGTACTGTGTAGTCATTTTGGAAGCAGAATCATTATACGTAGGTGAACTTGAAAGGATATCTGGTTATGTTGTCATAGTGTGAATAAAAGAAATTATAGAATAGAGTGTATAATATAAGCCAGTTGATAGAAAATTTAGTAAGTACATCTAATATGTGATAGGTATATAACTGACACAGATACTTCTATCAAGATAATGTATGCAACTGATTAACATAGATAAAACTGCCTTGATAATTATCTCTAGGATTCAGATTCTAGGAGATGTTTATCCTTTATTCAGTTCTGTGTGTGAGTTGTTTATAGTGATCATGCTGGCTTAACATACATTATAACATAACATAATTTATAATGAACATGTTTACAACATTCTAAAATATCAGCACAGAAAAATAACTAGAGAGAAATACACTAATGTATGATTCCAACAGTTGTTTCTCGATCATGGAATTGTGAACGTTTTTAAAAAATGATTATTGCTTCAACAAACAAGACTCTGTGTGGGTATCTTACTTTGTACCAAAAAAAAAGGACACAAAGCAGGCGAGGAGGGCAGAAGGAGTGTTTAGGGGTAACTTGGGTAACTCGAATACCATGGTCTCACTATTTCTCAGAGCACCTTTGATTTTCTCCTGGGGTGTTGGCAGTATCCAGCTTCACTCTTTCTAATCACCAGTAAAGCATTTCAGAGCGCCGGAAATACAACGGGGAGGATCAGGATGCTTTAAAAGGCTGAGTGACTGGGGAGGAAAGTTTCAAGGCCCGGAAGGCAGATGCATAAAATGCTTTCACTGGGGATTTCCACCGAATGTGTGGTCACTACTGTGCTATTCATACACACCACTGACACTGAAAATTCCTCTTAGGGATACTCACTCCTAAGGGCGCAGTTTCTCCTTTGGTTTATACAAAGTGTCAGCACGTGGGGCCGACTCCAGGCCAGAGCCCGTCGGGAGCGGTAGAGGCTCAGGCTAGTGTGTTCTCATCCCCCGGTATCAGCTCACTTCGTGGAAGTTCTCACAGCTTAGTTTTTCTCAGAAATGTAGACCATCCCCCATGCCAACGGGAATTCTTTCCTGATAAACTGTCTTGTGGGCAGACTTTAGTGTGCCCAGCAAGTATTTGCTGTAGGTTTCTGATGCCCCAGGACTTGAACTGCACAGATCACAATGAATTAAAGTGTACCACTTCTTCCAGGCCCTCTGCTTCCTCACACCTTCAGCCCCCCCCCCCCCCTTGGATCTCCCTTCTAACTCAGGAAGAAAGGCACTAGAGCCAAAAGGGCTGCTGTGTCAGTAACCCCCACACCAGCAGGTGGGGTTTTCTTTGCAAAAAGTAGAAGGAAAAAAAAAAAAAAAACAGATTTATGATGATATCTGCGCTCGAGTCACCAAGTAGCTGTATCATTCCCCATGGGGTTTTGCTGCTGGAAACCATCTTATTGATGGAAAATCACCGGATTGCTTCAGCTCCCTGCCGTTGTGTTGCGTTTGTAACTGGGATGCCTCAAGGCTTCGTGGCAAGGGTTGCAGTCGGCATAAATAACGTTGCTTCGTGACCTCGAACCTTTCCAAGGGCCAAAACTAGGAAAAAAAAAAAGAAGAGTTGGTTCAAATGGCACAAAGACAAAAATATTATTTAAGTCTGTGACAATTTTTAGCCTCATCCATGCATGTACAAAATATTTTTTTTTTAAATCTATTCAGCACTTGGGCACAAAGTACACATCGTACCCAGGAAGTTCAAATGTCGATTATCATTATTAATATCCTTGGTTTCCTTGCTTGGTCATTGCCAAATAAAACAACCCATTAAGTAAAAGCTGATGCAGGAAAAAAAGGCCAGGAGCGAAACTGTCCCAGACAGAAACGGGTGGCTCAGCTTTTCCATCTTCCCTAAAGAGGTTTTTCCAGTGACAAGAACCCAAGCTTGGATGGAGAAGGCTTCCACGGTGGGTCTGTGTGTCGTGCTTACAACTGTTTTCTGACAGTTAAAGGGATCATTATCCTTGGGTGTGATTGAAACAGAAACAAGCAGTTTTGAAAAAAAAAAAAAAGTCCCCCACCCCCACCCCACCCCACCCCACCCCCGAGAGGGGTAGGGATGCTACACGCAGACGCGGTCCTGTTTTGGCTCTGGCAAGCCACCCTGTGGGATCAGGTATGGTTTTGTACGGTTTTTCTCTGGGGGCTTTTTTTTTTTTTTTTTTTTTTTTTTTTTGCACAGAGTCGTCCTATCTTTGGAGACAGTTTTCAGTCAGTTCTGAGACAGGAGACTGGAGCAGGGATGCTTCAGTCTCCTAGGTATGCAGTTTTCAGCGAAAGTGGCCAAAGGAATGTTCCAACCAGGCATTTCCACCAATGAGGCAAGCTGAGGGATCCTTGTTATTTTTCGGAACTTCACAGAGCTGTGGAAGGAAGAAATGAGTATGCATATTCTCTCTCTCTCTCTCTCTCTCTCTCTCTCTCTCTCTCTCCCTCCCTCCTTCCCTCCCTCCCCTCCCCGCCTCTCTCTGTGCCAGGGATCACATTTTAAGCTTGTACATGCTAGGCAAGCACTGCACTACTGAGCCACATCCCCACACACCTTTTCTTTTAAACACAAAACATTATATATATA
This sequence comes from Mus pahari, assembly GCF_900095145.1. Classification (NCBI taxonomy): domain Eukaryota; kingdom Metazoa; phylum Chordata; class Mammalia; order Rodentia; family Muridae; genus Mus; species Mus pahari. The sequence continues at coordinate 43,022,757 of NC_034600.1, read as the reverse complement.
TATATATATATATATATATATATATATATATATATATATATATAACCAAAGCCTTCAAAATCTTTGGACTGGTTTAGAGAAGGGGTGTTTATATTGGGTCCTGTACATTAGTCGACTCTGTGTGTGTGCTACATTGGGACCTGTACATTAGTCTACTCTGTCCTGTGGCCCCACCTTCAGGGTGGTGGGAAGGACAAATCATTCTATACGTGGTCTGGAATAACTTAAGACTCCAAAGAAACAGGCTTCAGTTCAACAGCCTAAAAAAATGCACGAATCGGAAGGAGGCTTATAGTGAGCCCAGGAATGCCCTTGACATTCAAACCACGAACTGCATACTACCAGAAGGTAACTCTACCCCCTCTGCCCGGCCTGGGCAAGTTCTGGGCAGTGTCAGAATTCAGCCTGTGGACCTCAAAACCAAAGAGGATCTTATTTCTTGGAGATAAGCCTGAGACCTAGTTGTACAGGGTTGGTCTCAATTTTCTCCACTGCGTTTGTTTAAATACATAACAAAAGAAGGTGTGGCTTGAAGTTTTACTTTTGTTGGATTCATGCCAGGGTGATTTAGCATTTATCCAGTGACTGGCTTCCATGTTGAAATGCTTTGTAAGTGAGTCTGCTGGTCACTTCACTGGAATGTTCCCTGGGTTCTCTTTGTAATTGTAAAATATTAGCATTTAAAAGGGATGTTGAGCCAGTGTGTGTGTGTGTGTGTGTGTGTGTGTGTGTGTGTGTGTGTGTATGTGTTGTCTCTTAGGAAATCTTAGGGCCACTGCCAAGGTATCAACAGGATTAGAGATGACAAAGTTTTTCTCCCTATGGCAGATGAGTTAGGACAGCTTTCATGCAGTAAAATAGTGGGCTAGATTCATCAAAAAATTATATACATGTGTGTACATATACTTGAGACAGAGTCTCTACATTATGTAGCTCTGGCTGTCGTACAACTCACTTTGTAGATCAGTCTGGACTCCAACTCACAGAGATCCAACACCCTCTGTCTAAGTTCCAGAATTAATGATATTGCACATTTAAGGAAAATTTAAGAGTCAGAGTACATGCACATACGCATACTATGTACATATACGAACACAGACACATACACACACACTGAAAGAATAAATCTAATTATTCCAGTAAAATTGTTGTATCATCATCATTAGTATCAGTATTTCTATTATCTAACACAGGTCTCATGTAGCTCAGGCTGGCCTTTAACTCCTTACATAGCCAAAGATAGCCTTGAACTTTTGACTCTCATGTCTCCCTGGGATTACGGGTATGTGCCACCACCCCTGTTGTATGCAGAGCTAGGGATTGACTCCATGACTTCACGTGTGCTGGGCAAGTATTCTACCAACTGAGTTACAAAAACGAAAGTCAAATTGTACAGTCACTTTAGTCAACATTTAGCAATTCCCTTCACCTTCACTCGTGTTCTGTTGCTGTGACAGAATAGTACCACCAAGGCAACTTTTAAAGGAAGGTCTATGACATCATGGGGGCGGAGGTGGGGGGCATGGTGGGGGGCATGGTTGTAGCCTGAGCGGTAGCCAAGAGCTTACATCCTGATCTGGGGATGAGAAGGGGAGGACCAGGCCTAGTGTGAACTTTTGAAACCTCAAGGTCCACCCCAGCGACACATACTCCCGTAAGACCTCTAGAACTAAAAATTCAAATATACGTGACTATGGGGACTCTCATTCAAACTACCGCACCCTTCAAGGCTAAATATACTCTTACCACATAATCTAGCAATTATGCCCCTAGGTAAATAAGTGAGCCTAAGTGGTGCCTGGAATCAAACCCAGGGCCTTATATACATGCAAGGCAAACAGTCTTACATTGGGCTACATCCTCTCCCTGTTTATCTAAAAGAGATGAAAATACATCTCCACAGAAAATCCTGCACATGTAAGTCAATGGTAACTCTAAGAGAGGCAAACACTGCATGTAACCAACATATCTCTTGATAGTTAAATGGCTAAACTGACATATATGTGTGCAAACAATGAAATAAAACTCAACCTGAAAACGAAATGAACTACAGAGGTGTATGCAGAGGTAGGAGAGTTGTGTATTTACTTTTGCAGGGGTGGGAATCAAACCCAGAGTTGCAAACACACTAGGCAAGGGCTCCTTCAGCGAGCTACATTCCCCAGACCGGAGACAGAAGATTCGTAGACGCGTATTGCCGAGTGAATGAAGTCCACCTAATAAGACTACGTAGTTCTACTTCAGCTCTATGACATCATAGAAAAGGCAAACTATAATGACAAAATAAAGCTCAGTGGTTGCCAGGAGTTTAGGGTGGAGATGATAGCTTGTGAATCATAGAGATTCCTCAGGCCAGTGGAACCACTCTACACAATGCTGCTGTGTATTTTGTTAACATCATAAAACTCTACAGTATAAGGCATGGACTTGGCTGGGGAGATTGCTTAGCCACCAAGTTCAATGGCCTGAGTTTTATCCCGAATCATACAGGGGAAGGAGAAAAACAACTCCTGAGAGTAATACTTTGATCTCCACATGTTCGTAGGGACACACATGCTCCTATTGGCACAAGTGTGCATGCACACACACAGAGCCAATAAATACTTTTTCATAAACTGCGGGCACTGGTTAATAGAAATGTACCAATATCGGTCCATCAATGATAAGACTCAAAATATGAATGATCAGGGATACTGAGGGAAACAAAGAGGAGAAAGAAGGAAAGCAGGAGCAATTAACACTATGTGTTCAATGTATTAGCAAACCTAAAACTTCTAAGAAGTGAATAGTTTCGATTCAATTTAAAAGTTTGGTTAATGTCCTACAGAATAATACTAATCTTTGGAATTTCCTTTTCCATCCAATATGAATTACCCACAAGTATTCTAGGACATAATTTACATATCCACCCGTACACATATGGCTACCATTATGGGGTAGGAGCCCAGTGTGTTAAGTGGAAAAGTAAAGTTCCTGTCACTGAGGAGACACGGCTGAGTTGATGTCACAGACAATGTCAGTAAGATACTAAAACATCAGTATACAGTCATCTTGTCTAAATGATAATTTCTCCTTTTCCACTTAATTATACCATAACAGGTCCTATTTGCTAGAGTAGAACTTTATATGCAAAGTTGGGTAGTCTTGTAAATAAATTTCCATGTTATAAGTTCACTGCTATGTCATCCGGAGTCCAGTCAAGAGACAAACAATAGCGATAATGTAAAGACTTGTTTGCCAAGTATCTAGAGCTAGAAAAACAAAAGGAGAACATTATGCTGTCATAGGACTAGTGACTTCAGGAAGTGACAATTGCCATTAGATCTGAAGAAATGATGAGAGAGTTGCTGATTATTTAGATGGAAGCATTGGGTGTAGGGCAGGAAGGCTGTTGGCCTCTCCGGACTCAGAAGAGAACAGAGTCAGATGGTACTGGTCTCACTCAGGGGTGCAGGTGGGTTGGTTTAATGTGATGGACAACGTGCAGACTGGAATACATTATTGTTACTGGAAGGATGTGTTACTGCCAGGTTGGTGGGCTGATTCTAGTGACACGAAAAGCAACTGGAAGGAACAAGGTCTTGCTTACCAGCGCTCCCTCTTGGCAGGCACAACCAGGGAGCAAGCCAACAAAGAGGAACTGTGTTGCGTAGAAAGCTGTAGAAGGGTGCATTTGAGAAAAACACAATGACTATAACAGCCAGGACATGCCGTCACTGGATGCTTGTAATGGATATGTCTGTTGTGGAAAAAAAACATATGCCTGGGGCAAGACAGACCTGGTCTCAGTTCTCAGCCTTTGGCTAAGAGCAAGTACAGACAGAACAGGCTTTGTGTCTTAGTTTGAACATCTGTTAGTGTGTAACTCAGGCAAATGGACCGTGCTTCGTTTCCTCAAAGTTCAATTGCCTCAAAATGAAAAGGGAGCAAGAATGGCAATGGCACAAAGATTTTATAAGTACCACAGTGAATCATGGTCAGAGAGAGCACCTACAGAGTGCCTCTGTAGTCCCTGCAATTCCAGAGGCTGAGGCAGGAGGATTGCTTGGACCTAGGAGTTAGGGGTCAGCTGGGCAATGCACACCCTATCTCCTGAGCAACAATAGGTAAATGAATAATAAAGCATGGAGGAAGAACTGGAATTTAAATGTAGGCGATGGCTTCAGAGTCTACACTTACTGACTAAAGCCATTTCTTACACTCACATTAATTAATTTAATTAATTAAGTTAAATAATGATCACAAGTTTTAGAAACTATATTGTATACATACGTAGAATTCTCAAAAATACATGGGAAATACTATATTACATTTTCTCCTTTGTTTGGAGTGTGTCTTTGAGACAGGATCTTGCTATGTAGTATCAGCTGGCCCAAGGCTGGTCATGTAAACCAGGTTGGCCTCAACCTTGAATTGATCCTTCTTCCTCAGCCTTCCAAGTGCTGGGATTACATGTGTCTGCCTATTTCAATGTTTATCTCAATAAAAATTTTCATTTAAAGAAATAACAATACAGTTTATCATTGGTGGTTGTATCATGTACCTACTGTTAGCTGGAGATGAGGGCACACCAGTTAGGAATAGGGTCACATCCACCTAGCATTTCATACTGTGTTTCTGAAGATTCAGAAATGAATAGTTGGAGGTTTGATGACAATAGATTTAACTTTAAGAACATAAATAAGGGGGTTGGAGAGATGGCTCAGAGGTTGAAAGCACTGGCTGCTTTTCAAGAGGGTCCTGAGTTCAATTCCCAGCAACCATCTTGATATATATCAAGGTTTAAGGACTGAGTGTATGGGTCCCCAGAATCCATACAAAGGCAGACACAGTAATAAGCACCCATAACCCCAATGTTCCAAAGGGAAGATGGAGGCAGACACAGGAACATCCCTGAAGTCCATGAGCCAGGTGACCTAGCTTGTGAAGTGGTTGAACAACCAGAGACATTACCTCAAACAAGATGCCTTTCCCTGGGGATGACATGGGAAGTGGTTCTCTCATCTCCACAGGCAAGCTGTGACGAGCCTGTGACTGCAGTCACACACGAGAATAAGCACACTACCCACAAAGGTAAGTCAATCAATATTTAGAGAATCTGACATTGTGAAGGACTTAGGACACCATCCAAAACTGTAAGTGCAAAGCTTGGAGCGACATGGTCTGTTCAGTCTCTGTCAATTTTACTCCATTTACCGAGAGGGGGACGTGTCTGAAACAGACTCTAAGTTACTGAAAGAGATCTTTTGGGGCCAAGTCACCCAGTGCCTTTCCTACATTCTCCACTTCAGCTTGTGTTTGGACAGTCAGTAAACTCAACTTTAGTCCTCCTTGGGGATGCCAAGAGGAAGTGACATTTCAAAAAACTCAGCTGGTTCCACAGATAAGAGACTTAAAAAAATAATAATAATAAAGTCTATGCCAAAAAGATCTTACCAAACAGCTTCAGGCAGCAATTAGAATCCATCTGTTCCCCCTTGAGCCCCATCCTCCTTCTGTGGGTTTGTCCTTATGCAAGCATAGGGAATTTATTTGGTCTGGGGTTTCTTCCTGATGTGGGATGTGGTTGAAATAATCAGCTCTTTGGAAGAAATTACCTACTTTTCAAAGATAAGCCTGTGATTGAAGAACCTTCTTAGATAATTCTTGCCCCACCCTCACTTCAGGCTCCCTGGCTCTAGAAATGATTAAAAAGAGTAATAAAAAATAGAGTTAGGTTTTATAGTCAAATAGAAATAGAGCTATCCTGAGAATTCATCTCTCACCAAGCTGTGCCAGAAGGGACGGTACAACTGTGTTCTTGGGATTCGATCTCCCTCCTAACAGCCTTTCCTAGAAGCCAGAAGTGGGGAACCCAGAAACCCTTTTCTTGGTGGCTTTGTGTTGTAGACCTACTTCATCTTGTAGTCAACTGCAAATCTGTGATAAATCATGCCATCAAACACTGCATAATTTTATAGTTAACCCAGAGTCAATCTATTCTAAACACATGGCTGTTAACAAGGGGATGTCATGCCCAGTTATTGGGTTGATGGAATTAGCAGCTTGTTTTGAATTTTAAAGAAGGACAGTCCTATATTGTGTTCTGAATAGGCTGGGTGTTCCCAAAGTTCTTAATTATCTATCTATAATCAGAAATGAGAAGGAAAAATATGTTCATATGCAGCTATCTATGCCAGCTGTAATTCGGTGAAGATACTTGGCTCAACACACACACACACACACACACACACACACACACACACACACCTACCTTTTCCAAAATACTTTCCCATTGTTGTTTTTACTTTAATTAAAGCATCTCCTGCCTGTCTTGCAAGAGCTATGAATACAGCTCCAAACTTTCCAAAACACCTTACAATTGTGGCCTGAGGTCGCAGTACTCAGAAGGACAATGGAATAGATTGATTTGTGGAGGGGACAGCACAGGCGCGTCTGGGCTTCTTCCTCTCAGGCTCCCACCAGCTCTCCCTAGAAGACGATGCCAAGAGTGTACAAAGGTCTGCCCTTAGCTACAAATAACTGTGCTATTCTAAGGATGCCTGGGCCTCTATAAGGCAATGGAGCCAGAGGATTTGTGAGTTGAATTTTAGATACCAGCAAGGAAGCTTCCAGTGGAGCACAGTGGGTTCAAATGAAATCTGAATTAGATGCTGGCCTCCACAAAGGGGAAGATGCTGACGGTGAGCGGAAAGCCAGGATTCATGGTACCACCCTCAGGCCCAGAGCTTCCTAGAGGACTTTCTTGGCTCTGATCCCGCGAGTCAGTTTCCCTCTCTTCGCCTCCTGGGCTGCGTTCTCAACAACAGCTGCAATGGTGGACTGTGTATCCCCCGTTACCTAGGAAGCTAGTTGTAAGGCCGGGAGCCATCTTTACAGATGATAGAGAGAATTTTAATAACCAGGAAACTAGAGCAACGTGACCCCAAGGAACCTTCCCGTTTCCACTGTGATGACGGGACTCTGGGCCATTTGAGGAAATGGTGTGAAGGCACCAGGTTTCCTAACGGCCCTATCTGTTGCTAATGGTACAATCACACTGCCGTCACGGACCTTAAACCCATGAGGCTACTCAGAAACCCTTCCACCATCTCCTGTGCGGTCTGAGCCAGTGTATCCAGCCTATTACATTCCTCTTCACATAATCTCTGGCATCTGTACCGGGTAGCTCTCATGCTGCCAGCTTGATCTCGTTCCCGGCATGCCCTTGGCCTTTTAAATACTGTGCTTGCTTCAGGTTGGAAACCTACTTTTCTGACGTCACTGCACCACACCCCTCTTCTGCTCAGAAGCCGTCAGTGGCGCCTGCCTGCGTGTTGTGTTAAGTAGATAAAGGTCTAAATTAACCTGGCATCTACGGGCTGTGAAAATGTGGCCCAGGGTTGTACTTCTACTCTTATCTTTTGACATAAATTATACATTCTTCCCAAGTGAGTCTATTCAGTGGCCTGAAGACATTTGGCTTATTCCTACTTTCCTCAAAGCCCCAAATGTTGTGACCCCTGCTGGGGAATGCCGGTCCTTCATTAATTTCCCTAAGTACAGCCCCTTGCTCCCCCACCCCCACACCAGCTAAATGTACTCCGGACTAAGCTAGGTCTGAAATGGGCAGTCTTAGCTTTGGAGTACTTCTTCCATAGATGTGAGTCAGGCTATATATTTTAACATCATTATTTGAAGATGTGCCAGAGGATTAGGGGATCATCTGTGGGTCAGCCGTTAGCCCATATCCACTGGAGAGTGTATTCCAGGATCTAATGCGCTCTAGAGGACAAATGATACATAGTACACAATTTGGACTTACACAATACTACTATTTGAAAAGAATGTAACAGACTCACACCTTGGTTTTCAAAGCGAGGTTCACAGACCAGCAGCTGTGGACACTTGGGACCTGTTAGCAACAGTGTTGGCCCTACCCTCTCCTACTGATTAGGACGTGCATAGTGACAAGGTTCTCAGGTGATCGGAGTGTGCAGTGAGGACTGAGAGGTACCAGGACTAGCCCTCCCTTGAGACTGTGACACGGAAAGAGAAAGGAGCTCGTGAAGAACCTTCTGAAACATGAGCCAGGAGTTGGGCGTTTCGCATCATTTCTTTGCTAGATCCTTGAAGGGGGAAAAAAAATCACTTAATTCAGAGATTTGTTTTCACGGAGTGGATAAACAAGCAAATAAACATGAAAAAGTGATGTTTTTAATTATGTAAGACGAACACATATGGTTAAGTCATTGTTATTGGTATGTTCTGATTCATGCTTTCCTTAGGGTGTCAAAGCTGGTTTGTGGCAGAGCAGGGACCATGATACAGTCCCCAGTCTTCTACCCCAGTCCATGGTGAGCAGGACTCTATCACCACAGACTCGGTCTTTGGCACTGCCAGAAAGGCCGGAAGTGTCTCTGGAGAAAGGAATTCGATATGCCTCTAGAGTCTTTAAATGTGTCAGTACCCTGTGACCCGGTGCATTCTCCACTGAGCTCTGTCTTAAGGAAATAAACAAGAATGCAGATGAGAACTTGTAAGTAATCGCACCCACTGCAAACTGACTTATATTGGGTTAAGAATACCTGCAAACAACCTGAATATCTCACAACTGGCAACGGTTAAACAAATTATAGGAATTCATAAGCTAGTACATTATGTAACTATTAAGATTTTTTTCCTTAAAAAGAGTTTGTAAGGACATGCAAGAAAAATGTTCAATGTAATATTTAGCCTATGAGGAAAAAAAAAAGAGATGGATCATAAAATTATATATAAAGTATGATCTCAACCCTGTTTTAAACAGTGTGTGGAGAAACGCCACAGGGAGACTTAGGAAAATGTTAACAGTGTGTGTCACTGGACAGCAATGCTTGTGTTTTTGTCCCTTCCTTTAAATGCTACTTGTCTGACTTTGTGCAGAGCTCAGGGGAATGACTTTAGTGAACCCAAAACAGGGCGGATCCAGGTTGAGTGGCACATGCCTTTAATCCCAGCATTCAGGAAACAGAAGCAGGTATATCTGTGAATTTGAGACCAGTCTGGTCTAGAGAGTGAGTTCCAGGACAGCCAGGGCTAAAAGGAAAGAAAAGAAAAAAGAAAAAAACAGTGGTGTTCCTCTCTAGCCCATATAATGGAAGTGACATATCTGCTGGCCAGTAACCACAGCTACTTTTAAAATAACTTGTCCTTTTATTATTTATTCACATATTTGTGTACTGAGATAGGCTCTTACTCAATATCTGAGACAAGCCTCAGACATAGGAAAATCCTATCTTGGCCTCCTGCATGCTGGGATTACGGGCAAGAGTCACAATGTCAGGCAAAATAACTTATTTTGTTTTTCTCTCATTATGAATTGAGAACACCACATACACACAGACACAGACACACACACACACACACACACACACACACACGCACACAGTTTTGTTCTCAGTCTTCAGACCCTATCTGCAACATCTGTGGAGTTAGAGTAAGACACCAATGTTGGCCCACATAGCATCCATCTAAACACTTAGACATTAGAAATCACACCAACCTGCCTATAAATGGAATATTTCTTCTTCTTCTTCTTCTTCTTCTTCTTCTTCTTCTTCTTCTTCTTCTTCTTCTTCTTCTTCTTCTTCTTCTCCTTCTTCTTCTCCTCCTCCTCCTCCTCCTCCTCCCCCTCCTCCCCCTCCTCCTTCTCTTCTTCCTTCTCCTCTTCCTACTCCTCTCCTCCTCCTCCTCCTTCTTTTTTACAAAGACACTTTCATAATGGCCTGGATGTCTGGCTTCAAATCTGAGATTATCCAAGCCCACAAAGGAGACCAGCCATGACCTTGAACATCCATTTCCACTTCCAGGGACTCTTGAACACATGTGTGCACATCCTGGTCACCTGTGCCTTGACAGGGAGGAGCCCACTGCCTCTTGTGGATTTGGAAGTTGTGCTGAGGAGAAACCGCTAACTCTCTGGAGGCTAGGAGGACCCTGTATCCGGGCTGTTCAGGAAACAGGTGTAGGGACAGTCCTTATTTCTTAGATACTTAGAGCAAGCCCCAGGAGGGATGAGCTTGGCTCACTGGCAGCACCCCTGTCACCTGTTTGTCAAGTTCATCACAACTTGCTGGCTTTTCTTTTTCTTTTTGTATCTTCCCAAACACAGTTTGGCAAGTTGTTGAGTGATCCTGATGGCAAGCTGCTATAAAGATTTCATTGTCAAGTTAACCTACCAATGCATATAAAGCTACGCAGTAGTTTATATTTCCTTTCATGCAAACCAAAATCAAACCAAACAAATGACACACATATGCTTTGAGCCTGGTGTGGTAGAACAGCCCTGTAATCCCAGCACTATGGGGCTGAAAGAGGAGAATCCTGAGTTTGGGGCTAGTCTAGATTACATAGTGAGATCATGTCTAAAGAGGCAAACAAATTAAAAAATGAGATACACACACATACACATAAACGTACATACATATATAGACACATACACACATATACATACAAACACACACACAGAGACACATACACATACAAAGACACACAGACAACACACACATGCATACACAAACACACACATAGACATTCACAAATACACATGCACATATTAATGTACACAGATATGTACAAACACACACACATAGACACATACACACAAATACACATACACATAGACACAAAGATACAGACATACACACTTACACATACAAATACACACATACACAAACACAAGTACACATATACATACACACTAATGCATATCTGAAATATTGATCAAATGCAGATTGTCTTTTTAGAAAAAGCATCCTGGCTGGTATCTTCTCTTCAGCACTTTTGTTCCATCCCATGCCAGAATTGAGTGTTGATGAGCGTTTTCTAAATGTTGCCAATCTGATAGGCAAAACAGGATGTGTAATCTCTCTCTCTTGTAAACTGACAACTTGTATCTTTTGCCTGTGGATGCTTTTTTTCTAACTGACTTGTACAGGGAAAGTGAGATATATTTTACTGGCATTTTTCAGCTTCGAAATTTGCCTTGGGACATGATTTGTAGCATTTTTTTATTTCTCTACTGTCTTGTGTTTTGAGACAGGATCTCTGCCTGGCCTTGAACTTACCATAATGATAAAAGATGACCTTAAACTTCTGATCTTCCTGCTTCAACCTCCCAAGCGCTAGGGTCTTAGGAGTACATCATAAAGCCTGGTCCAGTGGTCCAGTGGTCCAGTGGAGCTGGGGATTGAACACAGGGATGCTTGTGTGCTAGGCAACCTTCTACCACAGAGCTATGTCTCCAGAACCACAGTATTTTATTTATCTATTTATTTATTTATTTATTTATTATTTGTAAGTACACTGTAGCTGTCTTCTGACTCTCCAGAGGAGGGAGTCAGATCTTGTTATGGATGGTTGGGAGCCACCATGTGGTTGCTGGGATTTGAACTCAGGACCTGCGGAAGAGCAGTTGGCGTTCTTAACCGCTGAGCCATCTCTCCAGCCCCGAACCACAGTCTTTTTAAACCATGTTGTTAGTACCCTGAACGAGGAGACCCAACTGCCACCAGTCTGGGCTACATTGTCAGACTGAATCTCAGAAAACAATAGTGATTTATTTTTTCCTGAATAAAACAACTTATGTGTGACTTATCCACAGACGTTAATGATGGCTGATGATGAATAAACCTATAACGCTGGAAGCATTTGAAATAATCAGAAGATAAAGTTTTCATTCGTAGAAACATGGATGCCAGATTGTAGATCTGTTGAATTACTGGTGGAGGGGAGGGGGAAGGGTTGTCTGGAGTTCTATTATTTGTGTGGTGACTTCGAGGGTCCTGTTTCTGCTGGGTGGGAAATGCAAGTTGAGTAATTCTGAGAAGGGAGTTGGGAGAAAGGCCAGCCTGACTGACTACTCATTGTGTGGGGTGTCGGGGAGATCATGGGGTGGAGGAAGGAGATACGGTAGTTGTGAGGTAAGTCTTGGAAGTCTGTGGACAGAGAGAAGTTTTAAGATCGTTTTTTTTAGGAAGTTGGTGCGTATGACAGCCAGTTGTCAGGAAAGCCACAGTGGTAGCCGCTTTTATAACCTGTACTTTGAAGTTGAACTCGGACCTATTTTTACATGCCCTGGCGGGAGACAAACCTCAAAGCAGGTGCTGACCCAGGCAGCCCCAGGCAGCTAACTCTGCTTAGAGCCACTGTGTGGTGGCTCCCAGGAGTGACTCCACCATAGAGAAGTCCCCCACACTGGGCCACCAGCCCTCTCTCGGCAGGGGTCAGCCAGGAATTAGTGTCAGTGAGGCAGCACAGGAGGGGCGCTGGAAACATCCAGAAACAGGAAGTCGGTGTCTTCTTTGTCAGAAAAGGGACAAGGAAGCAGCTTGCCCTAGGTCATGTGGCCTCAAGGGTAACTTGCCTCAGAGAGGAGAGAGAGAGAGAGAGAGAGAGAGAGAGAGAGAGAGAGAGAGAGAGAGAGAGAGAAAAGGCAGACTCCTCACTCTCCATTTCACCCCACCTCTAAACATTCTATCTTAAAAATCCAGGTAGCCCTGTCTCTCAATCCGTGGGAGTCAGTCTCTGTTACTTGTAGATGAAAATACTCTCACACTAATTGAAGTTCAAAGAGGGAATTCCCGTAAAGGGCTGAGATCTTAACCAACAGAGTCTGGACTCGGTTTACGCCAAGGAGATCTGCGCCACATCCCGCATTCTCTCCGCAGCTACATCCCGCACTGCTTTGGTTCCTAGAGCACTCTGCATCCTCTCCCTGCCGAGCTGCCCTCCCAGAACCACCCTCCCCATCCCCCACCCCCTCAAGGAAAAAACCCCAAGCTCCAAAACCCATAGATGAGGTTTTCTTATGNATTTAGTCTTTTTCTTATTCATCAATGTCAATTCTTTTTGGCCCTATCTTTAAAATAAATTCCCCATCTGACTTCCCCCCCCCCCCCCCCGTCCCCCACCCACCCCACTCTGGCTCAGCTTCGGGGCTGTGGAACAGGGCTGTTCAACTTCTGAAGCTGTTGGCTCCAGACAGATTTCCTTGAGCCCTGGCTGCTGAAGTTGGGGTTTTTTTCTCTGCAGACCTTTTCAAACACTGCCTGGACTGCTCTTTATGAGTCACGGATCACCCTTATCTATGCGGTGGGTGCAAGGTGACCAAACCTTCCGTTTCCTCCACCTTGGGGTTGAGGTTTCAGGCAAGGACAAAACCCAGGGCTTTGTGTGCTAGACAAATATTCTACCAACTGAGCAACTGAAATGTATTAGTGTATATCAATTATGCAAATAACGGGTTCCATTATGACATTTTCACACGTGTTAATAGTATATTTTTATCATTTCTCCCAGCCTCCCTAGTGATCTTTCTCTTATCTCCCCTCTGGTCCCCTTCTACCTTCACACCTTACTGAGTAGCTAAGGATGACCTTGACTTCCTGACCTAAATACCAATGGGACAGGAGCAACCTGGTTCAATCCCCTCTCCCTTTTATTGTACATTCATTGCTAGTACAAAGTATGGGCCTTCCCCCACCCCACCCTCACCCTCTTAATGTTACCCTCTATCCCTTTAAAATGTACGGTGCAGAGCTGGGGCTGTATCTTAGTGGAAAGTCACTCAATGCTGGTACAAGGCTTTGTGTTTGATCCCTCCCTTTGTTTGTTTGTTTGTTTGTTTTAATATGCTTATAAATCCGGCTGAGTCCTCCGGATTGCCTATAATTTCTGAAGATTTGCATTGTTCCCAAAAGAAACGCACCCTGTTGGCAGCCCTTCCCCCATTCGCCTCTCCTCCCAGACTCAGGCCGTCTGTTTTCTGTCTTTCTAAATTTGCCCATTCTGAACGTTTTCAAATAAATGAAGTTTTACAGCCTGTGGCTTGGCGTGTCTGGCTTCTTTCACTTGGGCAGATATTTCTCAAGGGTCAGCCAGTTGTAGCCCGCACCAGTATGTTATTCTTTTAAATGGCTCAACCGTACTCTGTTCCACGGCTCCTTCCCATTTTGTTTGTCAAAGTTGAGGGACATGTGACTCGTTTCTGAGTTGGGACTAAGATGCTCCAGGATGTCACTGTGAGGATCTGTAGACCAGGTCTTGTGCAAATGCACATTTTCTGATGCTCTTGTTATACCTAGGAGTAGAAATGCTGGGCTGCGGGGTTCCTCTGTTTAGCTTTTAGAGAAACCGTCAGAGTGATTGCCAAAATGGCTACGGCTTTTTCCATTCCCAGCAGCAGTGGGTGTGGGCTGAGGCCTCCACATTGTAGTATAAAAGTTGATGTGAGGAAAGTTATTTGAGGTGAACAAGAATGCTGATGAGGAATGAGCTCACCAATCTGTCAATCACTGATATCCTAGAGCTCACGTTGACAAGCATTCAGACCCATGGATAGAAAAGCAACTTTACAACTGAAAGCCACGTAGCACTGGCTTTTGCCTAAGCCTAAGTCATCCCCTACTGGGGCTCAGACATGTCTGGGCCTGCTCAGGACACTGGGCTGCCAGAAACTAATTTTTAAGAGAGACCAATGAGTTTGGGTGAGATCAAATTCATTTAGTGGAAAAGAGACTGAAACAGAAATGCGTAAGGCTTCTGACAGACAATGGGTGTGTGGTAGCATCGCCTCAATAATATGTGTGTCATGGTTTCCAGAATATCTGCCTCCACTTGAAGGTGCCATGTCAAGGTGGTGGTGATGGTAATGTTCTGTAGGGGGTGGTGACTGGGAATATTGGAGGTGGCTTTGAATCGCCTTCAAACAACTGATGGGCAGTAAGGGACTGGGCAGCTGACATCACTGCAGATGGAGGTGGTACCCATAGGAACCCTGAGCTTTTCAGTAAGCTAGGTGAGATTCTCCCTGGAGACACCCAGATGAGACACCATTGGGGGACAACAGTTTTCTATCAAGAGAAAGGGCTAGGGAACACACAGATCATGACTGAATTAACAGGGGATTAACAGACGGTAATATTTTAGCTGGGAAACTGAGTCTGCTAATGGAGTAGAATGAAAAATGACCAAGGAGCTGAGAGATAAGCCAAACGAATTCGAACTGACTGCCTAAAGACACATTGTTCCTTTTGAGATGAATAGTGGGACTATAAAATCAAATCCCTTTCCATTGTCACTGTCTTTGTTAGTGCCGTAGCTGACGCACTGTGGCTATCTCGCAGCTTTTCCCATCATAGGTGGCTGGGCTGGTCTCCTAGTTGGGAACTTTCCATTGCTTTGGGGACTGACTTTCCCACAGTTCTCTTCCCACAAAGCCTGTGTTTAGAGATGAAAGCAGCGAAGGTGAATGGCAGGAAGAGCGAGCAGCTGGTACGCTGTGCTATGACTTCAGAATGATGCCAGCATTGCCGGAACCGTGATGCTGAACGAACAGAAACCCACAGTGCAGAACATCAGGAAGGCCAGCCACACCCTGGAGGCCTCACCTTGTGAGGACACAAAGGGATGGCTCATGGGTCAGACGTTCCCAGAATAAAATACTTCTCAGGTCACAGAGGCACACGTGACCCAAAAGTGAATCTTATTCTTTCTAGGGGAGAAGGTATGGAGAACACCTTTTTATATCATAGCCTTTTGTTGTTTTTGTTGCTGTAGCAAAATGCTAGAGGTCTGATGCTTTTTAAAGATAATAAATTTCGATGCTGGCATTGGCTCAGCCCTAGGGAGAGCTTTATCGTGGGTGACCTAAAAATGAGCGGACTGGGAGCAGAAGTGAAACACCACAGGGCTGGAGACACTCTTTTCATAATAAGTCTGTCTTTTGGGAACTAACCCCACTTCAGTTAGACAACATTGTTGAGCATGGAATCCCATGACCTTTGATTTGCCTGTAGGTCCAACCTCTTAAAGGCTCCACCACTTCAGCAGGGCCACACTAGAAGCCAAACTTCCATTACATAAGCCTTTAGGGACTAAATCTTCAAATCATAGCACCTAGATTCTGTTTGGACCCCAACAATACTTTCAAAATGTTCTGGACTGGGGGTACTAGAATGGCGCAAAGATTTGTGGTCCCCTCAAAAAAAAAAATCAAACAAGTTTTTGATTGTGTGTGTGTGTGGGTGTTCATATATGTATATAGGGTGTGCACACATGTGTGTGCAGGTGTGTGTGCATATATATGAGGGTGTGTGGAGGCCAGAGATCAATATTGGGTGTCTTCTTTAACAACTCTATTTTTTTAGTTGGGTCTACCAATAATGTAGACAAGGATGGCTTTGAACTCCCGATCCTCTCATCTCTACCTCCAAGTTCTAGGAATATAGTACTACCAGACCTCACTTCCTCTGTTCAAATACACATTTTAGAGAAGGACTAAAAGACAATGTACAAAAGAGATTAAGGAGACAGGAAGGTGGTTCAGTTGGAAAAGTATTTGTCACACTCAGGTCTGGGGCCCCTGAGTTTGGATTCCCAGAACCCGGGTACAAAGCTGGGTATGGTGGAATGGATCTGTAATCCCAGCACTGGGTAGCCAGGGACAGGAGGCTCCCCGAACTCAGTGGCTAGCTGGTCGCATGGAATGGGTAAAGTCCAGTTTCAGTGAGACACCTTGTCTACAAATACGAGGTGTAGAGCGCTAGAGAAAGACACCTGATATTAAACTTTGACTTCCACACATGTGTGCACATACATATGCGCATATGCACGAGCATGCGCGAGGGAACACACACACACACACACACACACACACACAGCCCACAACATAAGGATTTGCAGAGAGGGGAGACAGAAAGCACAGAGTATGTTTGAATCCACTCCGCAAATATTATGGTTTCCCGAGAGGAGCTGTCTCTTGGCTGAATCCTGTACATTAATCACAGTCAAGGCAAGCACAGCGGCTGCTCCCTCTCTAACACCAGGAGCTCATCTGCTCTTCTCAGTCTCTTCTCAGACCCTGGCAACTTGTCACAGCGACTTAGTTACTGAGCCACGTGGTCGACAGGGAGTCGAGCTCAGCTTTGCTGGATCTACTGCCCGAGCCCCTGGCTGACCTCACTACACACCCTCATGTATGGGGGAGAAACTCTGGAGCCAGCGTGCATCGGTTAAACTGCTGGCCTCTCCAGGATTTGGGAAGCTCTGCTCAGCACAGTGAGGACACAAAAGGGAATCAGGGGGACTGCAGATTTCCAAGCCCAGTGTCCTCAGCTTGGAAAGCCGGGTCACATTAGGACTCAGCCCCGTGGTCGTTGGAAACTACGTGTCACAGATTGAGTCCAAAACCAGCCTTGACAGATTTCAGTTTTCATTCTGTACTCAGGCATTTTAAGGCACTGGCGAGAGAGCTGCTAATATTTTCCACACGTCACAATGGAATAAAATCAGGCAAGGAGCAGACACAGGCTGAAGTTCCTGCAGAAGGAGAAGATAAAATCGATGGAAATTAGCGATGCAGGATCTTAAGGGTTTTTTTGCATTCATTTATTTTTCAGCACACACACACACACACACACACACACACACACACACACACACACACTCACTTACAAAACCCTACCTGCTGAGCCACCTTGTCAGCCCCAATATCTGTGATGCTGATTTGTCACATCTGACAAAGCAATATTTAACTCATGAAGGCCCACAGAGCCCAGTGAGGTGTCCACCTCCTCACGAGCGTCACCACTGTGGGGAACAGGCAGATGGGTCAGCCCCTGCTGGCTTCTGCCCCATCTGGCTTCTTGATCCGTTGGCATTTCCCAAGCCTTGAGCCTCCCAAGGGCCCATGTGGCACAACTGGAGTTTCTCGCTTGTCACAGGGCCTGGAATTTCCATGTTGCTTCCACACCTGGTCACCAGATGGTGTCACAGACGAAGCTTCCAGGTGGGCTCCAAGCTGCAGGGTCCTACTGTTGTGGCTGCTTTGCCACTGGCTTTTTTTTTTTTTTTTTTTTTTTTTTTTTTTTTTTTTCCCCTTTTTTTTTTTTTTTTTTTTTTTTTTTTTTTTTTGCTGTCACTCTGTCCCCAGCTGCTGTCAGACTATTCATAACCATTTATTCTCTACGTCCACTCACCCACCTCTGGATCAGGGGAGTATTCTAAACTTATTATTTTGAAATTTTCAAACAGCTGACAAGAGAAAGCAGTGTAGGGGTAGGTCATGTGCATTTTATTTGTATTTGCATTTTTTACACACACACACACACATGCACCCCTATAGACATACATACACAATACACACACATACACACATGCACACAAGTACACACCCATACACATACAAAAGACACATACAGACACACACACACACACGCGCACACACACACACACACACACACACACGCGCACACACACACAAAGTCCTTTACAGCTCCTTTACTTCTTTGTTAGGGATCATGCATTACCATTTTATTGTCTTTTGTTGTTGTTGCTTTTAGTGTGTATCTAGAACAGCTTTCTGGTTTCAGGGGCTCCTTTTTAGGGAAGGGGACCAGCAGAGTCTCATTCTGTAGCTCAGGCTGACAGGGAACTCTCAATCCTCCTGCCTCAGCTTCTTGGAGGCTTGTTATTGTGGCACCTCTAGCTTGTTCAACACGGATGTTTATGAAGAGTGCGGGGCCACTTACGAAGCACACACAAGGGGATGTCTGATTGTCTCCCCATGTTAGATGCAGGCTAAGCATTTGGAACGGCTTGTTGCTACCATGGTTTCCTTGGTTGTGCCCAGTGCTCACTTTTATTCCTCTGCTCCCTCTGTCCTCGTACCCTGTCAGAAGGCAAGGCCCCACGGGTCGTTACAAATAGGGGACGCAGCTGGGCTGCGGCTGACAACCCAGCCACCCAGACTTGGCTAAGGGAAACAGCAGAACACTCTCTTGGATGTCCCACTGTCCTGTGTGACAGAGGCGCTCTTAGCCCATGCCGATCTGCTTAGCCCGAGGTGGATTGTGAAGATAAGGGATGAGACTGAGCCTCCGCGGAAGCAATGGCTTAGTGACGTCAAATGCGCAGGAACTGGAAGACTTAACCTTCACCTGTGGACAGAGCGTCTACTCCGGTAGACGCTCCCAGCACAGGGCTCCGGGCATAGACAGGAAGGATGGGAGCAAGAGGAGCCTGGGAGTCTGGCCGGGGTCAGAGATCTGGCAGATAGCCATGCTCTGTGTTAGCAAGGACGTCAAGGTCTTCCTTGAAAAGGAAGTATGGGTATCACACGTTTAAAAAATTAAAGTGAACCCTAGTCCAGAAGCCGTCACCGACCAGGAGACAGGGAGAACAGAGTTCCTCCCAGGCAGGAAGCTTTTCCTGTTCTGGTGTCCTTATGACTAAGCTCTGTGCTTGGTTCAGGAGAAACAGATCATTTCTCTTTAGAACGAGTGAACGGGGGGGGGGGTCTTGGGAGGTGATTCCTGGGACAGAGTGCTGGCCTAGACGCGGAGCTTGGGGTTTGATCCCCCAGCTAGGCATAAAGGGAGAGAGAGCAACGGCGTGTACCTGTAACCTCAGCACTTGGGAAGCAGAGGCAAGAGGACCACAAGTTAAGGGCATTCTCAGCTACACAGTGAATCTGAGGCTAGCCTGGGCTACCCAGAGAGCTGATTCGTTTGTTATTTTTCAAAAACAGAAATGAATATGATTCCCCAGATGCCAGGTTTAGTAAGCATCCCAAGGTTGCCTGCTGTTGAGATGAACTATCTGAGGAGAGAGAGAGAGAGAGAGAGAGAGAGAGAGAGAGAGAGAGAGAGAGAGAGAGATATGCAAGGATAACCCAGTTGAGATATAGGACTGAGCCAGAGAAAGCTGTTGCATGTTATTACAATTAGGTTCAACCCACCAACACCACAAACGTTTTTCACGATAAATGAACCACTTTTTCTGCCTGCAGAGACCCTTTTCCCAATCACACATTCAGTAGCAGAAGCAAGGTCACAAGGCTGTCTTTTCCCTTCACTGCCACACAGGGTGGTGGGGAAGAGAAAGAAAGACGTGGACATACTCAGAGCCAGAAAGCAGCACCCGGGCGACTCACTCCTAAACATCATAAAAGGTGGGAAGAAAGTCCTACGGGGTGGGGGTGGGGGTGGGGGAATCTCTCCAGACCACGTGGAAAGGAAGCCAAGGTACTCCTAATAAAAAAAGGCTTGAACATAAAGGTTTGGCACATTCTTAAGATGAGGAGGACAGTCAGGGTTAGTGGTAGAGCTGTGTGCCCTGGCTGTGTTCAACATCTGGAGTCTTGGACGCTTCCAGCAAGGCCCACTAGACAGATCAGGTGGCCTCGGAGGGTGGGGGTGGGGGTGGGGGTCGGTGAGTCAGGTGGTTCAGAAGAAGGTATTTTTAAGTTGAGCAGAGTGCAATGGCATTACCATCTCCACATTTAGAGACGAGTAAAAAAAGACACAAAGAAAGGAAGTGGATTACTCTGGGCCTTGGGTTAACTACAGCCCAGCGCCGCTTCCTTATATAGGTTTCGTGTCCTTAGGTTAGGCTTTCAAAAACCCATGTTTTGTTTTGTTTTGTTTTTTATTTATAGGCAAGCAAACCCCAATTTTTCTAAATTCTCCCTAAAGATGATGCTGACCAGACCATAATTTCTATGATCGCCAGGCCTGGAGCCCGGCCTTTTGCCCTTCCTGTGTGGGCCCCTTAAAGAAACTAGGTTACTGCTCCAGGCCAGTGATATTTCCTTCCTCCTGTCTTTCCTTGCCTTCCTGCCTCTCCTCTCCCTTCCTCCCCCACCTCTTCCTTTCTCCTTTCTCCCCTCTATATCTGTCTCTCCCGAGCCCTCTCCTCCTTGTCCTTTTTCCCCTCCGGGTACCCCTCTGGCTCCTGTCGCTAAGCCCCGCCCCCTCGTGTCTCTAAGCCCTCCCAACCCCGAGGCTGGCCGGTTCCACTTAGTTCCTAGCCTGGCTGGAGGACAGCTGGGGGAGCCTTCTGCTGCCAGTGAATTGGCAGAGAGAACAAACTACCGAGGCTCTCCTGGATGGATTTTGTCATCAGCAGCTGACACCTCATACTTAGGAAAAGACGCATGGCACTGCTTTAGGATGAGGGGACCCCCGTTTCACTCTGCTCTGAATGTTTGTCCTGTTACAGAACTAGTGCAAACAACAAAAAGTTAAAGGGAAACCCCGCCCTTGTACCGTTTCCTCACGCATCTCCCTCCCGTTCCGGGGCCTGCCTGGCAGGACCAAGGAGGGAAAATTCTTGTAGTTACAGCCAAATGAATGGTGGGGCCAGGTTTGGCAGCTGCAAAGGGCTGAGTAAATCTTGGAACACTGGGTCTGAAAGAGCTCTTAAGGAGGACTGAGGCCCGCATTCTCCTCTAATGGGGAAACCAAAGCCAGGCAGGTTGCTTGGTGTTTAGATAAAATTGTGTCTCCCAGTGTTTACATATCGAAGTCCTAAGAGTCCTCAGAATTGAAGGTCATTTAAAAATATGAGTCTTTAGAGAGGCAATTAAGTTCAAAATAAGGTCATCGGGATGGGCCCAAATCCAGGATTAACTGGGGGCCTGATAGGAAATGGAAACTTAAACTCAGAGACATATCACGCAGAGGGAGAGACTGCCCAGCCGTGCCCAGTCCTCAGAAAATACCCAAGCCTACCCACCAACCAAAGTCTAGCCGCCAGAATCAGGAAATAATAAGTTTCCATTGCGGAAGCCACCCAGTTTGTAGTGTTTTGTAATAGCAACTCTAGCAAACAGATACACATATGTAAGATACATGGATACATATCTCACTATATTGATGGATAGAGTGAGACAGGGTCCCTAACTCCCCTCCTTCCAGGTACCCTGCCCCTAATCTAGCTACAAGTTCCGTGACTGCAGTGAGCAAGGGTCCTTTCAGGAGGGATAGTTCTCTAAGAACTTGGAGATCAGCGCAGTCATCTCCCAGGCTGGCACCTGCACGTGTAAGTAGAGGCAAGACTACACTCCTACCTCCTTGACTATTTACTTGTTTGATGTTTTTGAGACACAGCCCTGGCTGTCCTGGAGCTCACTGTGGAGACTAGGCTGGCCTCAAACTCATGGAGATCCTCCTGCCTCTGCCTCCCATGCTAGGGTTAAAGGTGTGTGCCACCAGGTGCCGTTCATCAGGTGTGAGTTATGCCCAGTGAATTTGTTTTCAAGGAGCCCAGGAAAGAAAGAGGCAGTCTCTTTTTCTGTAATCGGCTTTACAGTTTTGGGACTTACGTTAAGTTTTTAAAGGGACCTGGGCCTTTCATTCTTTTCTGTTCGTTTGTTTAGTTTGGGGCAGGATCCCTTGTCCCAGGGTGGCTTGGCCTTGCTCCTTAGCTGAGGTTTGCTTCGCTCTCTCAGTTCTTCCTTCCACCTCCGAGTTGTGTGCTGGGGTTGCAGCTATGGGCCAGTACCCTGTTCTTAGTAGCTCTTTCAGTGAGAACATCCTTACCTTAGCTACTCTCATCTTCTCCTGTGTCCACAGCTGTTTCTTATCATTATTACCAACGGTGTCTCTGATTTTTATCAAATTTAAAATTGTAAATGGGCTTGAATTTCAATTTTATGCAAATATGTCATTCATGCTAGTTTTAACTGTCAAGTTGACCCTATAGAACCATCTGGGAAGAGAATCTTAATGAGGAATTATCTAGATCAGGTTGACCCCTGGTGGGTTATCTTGATTGTTATTTGATGTAGGAGGATGACATAGCCCACTCTGAGCAGCACCAATCCCTAGGCTGGGGGCTGAACTGTATGAGAGTGAAGAAAGGCAGCCACAAAGCAAGCTGGCAGCATGTCTGCACTTGTTTCTCTTTATCTTGACTGTGCATGTGATGTGGCCCACTGTCCCAAGCTCTTGCCTCTGTGACTTCCCTGTAATAATGAACTGTCACCTGGAGTTGCTCTGGACAGTATCCTCTTCTGTAAGTTGCCTTTTGGGGGGCAGTATTTTATCACAGCAACCAAAGTGAGACTAGAATATACACCATGACAGTTTTCTAATTGGAGAAAAATGTGTTTTGTTTTGTTTGAGACAAGGCTTAGAGCTTGATAAGTAGACCAGGCTGGCCCTGGACTTGCTGCCCTACTGCCACTGCCTCCTGAGTGCTGAAGTTGACAGGTACATGCCATCACACTCTACTGGAGGGACATTTATAAGGGATGGAGTGATATGGACCCTTGGGAATGACTCTTCCCAAGAGGGTGAAGTTCTGACTAGAAAGGCGTTCAAACATTATCAGCAAGGACAGTCACTACCTCTAAAGCTGCCTCTGTTGCAAATGAGATATTCCTAAGGGCATTAGGAAGGTCAGAAGGATCAGGTAACCTGAGTGGGCTTTATTTTCCTTCAGGGTAGGTGCACCAGATTCTATGTCTGGCACAAGCCTAAGAATTTTCCAGAAAAATCCTGGTAGGCAGGGATAGAGCTAGGGACAGACACTGAGCACCCAGAGATAAGGATTAGCCAGCTGGCCCTAGGAGAACTTGCCATAAGAACCCTAGCTTCTATTATTACCTCCAAAAGTATGAAGAAGCTGGTCGCATGCTAGCTTTCCGAAGGGCACGATAAGAGTGCATGGCCACAGAAGGGAAATTGATGTGGGATGGTTTCCAGAGTTTTAGAATGTCACAAAAACAGGCACTGAAAAAAGGTTGGCAACTTTTAGTTTTGCTAACTAAAAATGGTATTGAAAACTGGGCACTCGGGAGGCAGAGACAGGCAATCTCTGAGTTCAAGGCCAGCCTGGTCTACAGAGTGAGTTCCAGGACAGCCAGGGCTACACAGAGAAACCCTGTCTCAAAACAAACAAACAAACAACAGAAAAATGTTATTGAAGTAGAATCAAGGGAGATCATCCGGTAAACGAACTGTTTGCCTTCAAAGCGCAAGGGCCTGAGTTTGATTCCTGGGACCCGTAGTAGGGTGGAGGGAAAGAACTAATGCCACAAAGTTGACTTTTGACCTCTACATGTTGTGTAAAGTGAGGACGTGACTCCTTGCCCGGTCTGGCTGAAGGGAAGGTTTTTATTGTAGATGTGAGGGAGGCTACAACCAGAGGCATCTGGAGGAGTCCAGAGCCGGGGAGACAAAGTGGTACACCGAACGTGGCTAGCAGACTGAACCCTGCCGTGAAAGGAGGGTCAGGGTGCGTGCGTGTATGTGTGTGTGAGAAGAGAGGGAGAGGGAGAG
>NC_034600.1:42996451-42998656 GCF_900095145.1 Mus pahari | reverse complement strand
GAGAGGGAGAGGGAGAGGGAGAGGGAGAGGGAGAGAGGGAGAGAGGGAGAAGGAGGAGGAAGAGGAGGAGGAGGGGGAGGACCAAGAGAGTCAAGAAAGAGCCAAGAGAGCACATGGACAAGATGGATTTCTATAGGAATGATTGTGGGGGGAGGGGAGCTGGAGAAGTTTAGGGTAGGGGTGGAGGTTAGAGAAGCCAGGGCCTCTGGCTCTGTAACAGGTACTTGTGATGCTGAGAGAGCCCGGAAGCCAGCATGTACTTTAACATGTCTTCTAACAGGCACCAGTTAGCCACTTATCTGGAGTTTCTTTTGGACCTGACACATCTCACCCCCAACATTTGTAGCTCCCCAGCCTACATAAAAATAGTCCTTCTGGGAGCTGGAGAGATGGCTCAGCAGTTAAGAGCACTGACTGCTCTTCCAGAGGTCCTGAGTTCAAATCCCAGCAACCACATGATGGTTCACAACCATCTGTAATGGGATCCAATGCCCTTTTCTGGTGTGTCTGAAAACAGCTACAGTGTACTTACATATAATAAATAAATCTCTAATATATATATATATATATATATATATATATATATATATATATCTCCCTCCACCTTGTTCCAAGAGCAGTCTTGTTTCTCTTCAGAAAGACTATGCTTGTTAGCTACAGTCAGTTCTCCAAAGGATCTGTCACCCTCCCAGCAGAAGGGAAGTTCCTCCTTGTGTTAGGCCGGACCTTGCAGAAACAGAGTCAGAGACAAGGATGGGGGCTCAAGCAGGTTACACAAAAGAGATCCCAGCCTGGGAATGAGTATTTAGGAATGAGAAGGGAATCAGTATAGCCCTCATGAGCAGTCAGTGAGCAGGCTACCCCTGAGGTGACAGGGGCCCGGGCACCCTTGATTAGTGTCACGCCACTGGAATGCCGCTCTGTGATTCTCCCATTTTCAGAGTCGTTCTTGTCCCCAAAGGCACCCAGCACGAAGCATCTTTCGCCTGCTATGCACAAACCGTTGAGGAAGCCCTTAAATAACAGTGAGCGCCTGGCAGACCTGGGTGGGGCAGCCAGACATCTTCTCTATCGCAGTCTTGCAGCCTTCCAGGCTTTGATCTGAAATTACTACCCCGATCTGCTCTTGTAAATATCTCTTTACCAATGCTCACGTAAGTAACCCAACTTAAACTTAATAAGGACACACACACACACAGAGTGAAACTTGAAAATAGGAGGGAGTCTATTTGGGAAGAGGAAAGGACATCAGCAGGATGGGGGAGGGGTAAAAGAACATTATGAGGGGGAAGATGACCCATATACATCATATATGGGAATGAAAACACACCAAAACACAATATTATAGATAATTAACATATGCTGATAAAAGTCAGACGGTCTTGTTATGAGGTTGGAGCTACCTTCAAATTCACCGTCTTCTTCTTGCTTCAGTCTCCCAAATGCTGGGGTTTGAGGTCTGCCTCACCACACCAGGTATTTCTCCTTGGGTGGCCAGAGAGCACTTCTAACAACCTTTGCCTCGAAATATATAAGTGAGGTCACTGACAGACAAGGCTGAGAATGGATGTGCTCTAAGCAAGCCCTCCCACCCTCACTGAGGAACGTTTGCTGTGTCCTGAACCAGCAATGGCACCTTGGCCTCCTCTGCATGCCTCCTCTGCGTGATTGGCTGCGGCAGCCAGAGCGCGCTGTGGAGAAGTCCCCCCAGGTTCCTGGGTAGTCTGCACATGGCCCCAATGTTTTGTTTTTGTTTCTGAACAGAGGCTTTGAGCTCTTAGCCCTGGCAGCTTAAAAAGTCTACAACCAGGTAAGTGGCCGGGTGGGGGTGGGACAGGGGACCAGACAGAAACAGGATTCAGGAAAGAGATATTACAGGACACGCTGTGGTGACAAACCTTATCCGAATAACAGCAAGACCAAAAGATTCCACTGAAAAGCTCTCAGGTGGAGAGAATCCGTGTGGTCGGGCCGCTTCGAGGAGCACGCTTCATTTGCGTGGGTTAGAAACACAATTACACATTTACATATTGTAGTGGCTATTCCTGGTTGTCAACTTGACTATATTTGAAATGAACTACAATCCAGAATTGGAAGGCTCACCAGTGGACCTAATCTGGAGACTGGGAGATAGAAGTTTCTGATCTGGATCTTGGTATGGAGATCTTGAGACACAGTGGTGATTGAATCCAGAAGATTAACATA
>NC_034600.1:42987022-42996440 GCF_900095145.1 Mus pahari | reverse complement strand
TTTGGACTGCAGACTGTAAGTCATCAATAAATTCCTTTACTATATAGAGACTATCTGTAAGTTCTGTGACTCTAGAGAACCCTGACTAATACACATTTTTATCTCGTACACGAGTGCATGCTCAACGCATGTCATGTGTGAGAGTCAGCCCTCTCCTTCTACCATGTGGGTCCTGGGATCCAACTTAGATAGGCAGACTTGGCAGGGGCATCTTTACGCACCGAGCCATCCCTCTGGCCCTGTAAGGACAATTTTGCTTTGCTCCTTAGAGGTTGTACGTAGGTGAGGAATGCAATGGAAGACACATGTTCTGGTCGCATGTTGCAGGGGGAAATTTCAAGGATCTGTCGTCAACACAGAAGGTAAAACAAAACAATCACTCTAGGAACACTTACATTTAAAAACCCCCTGGACTGTCTCCAAATTGCTAGTATCTGAACTGGAGAAGTATAAATGCCTATGATAGTTAAATCTCCAGATTCATATGTGTCACAAATGTAATGTGCCAGCAGACGGTCCCCAACTGTCACAGGCAAGCGGGGCTGCTTTGCAGGGTGGATTATGAGACCTGGGGCTTTCTCTGCCTTTTTAACTCTCCTCTACTGTGTTTCTTCTCGGATCTTAAACACATACACATACACATTCTCTCTCTCTCTCTCTCTCTCTCTCTCTCTCTCTCTCTCTCTCTTCTCTCTCTCCCTCTCTCTTTCTCACATACACACACACACGCGCGCGCACAGACTCACAGAGACACAGTCACACACACCGACACCACACATACCCTCATACACATCCCCTATAGCCTCACACGTGCACAAACACACACTCACATGTACTCACACAGAGACACACTCACAGAGCACTTGCACATACACAGACACACACACTCACATACTCACAGAGAGCCACACTCACATACATAAACATACACAGGGCTTGGCCCCTATCTTATGGAACACACACTGTTTCAGACAGATTAATATAAAAGGTCTCGACCTCCTCCCCATCCCAGTGCTGGGGACTTATGCAGTTTAGGAACATGCTCTCCCATGACCTAAGTCTCTAGTCTTGAGGACCTAAAAGACTGAAGGAAAAGGCTGGTATTACCCAGGGTTGGCCCAGACATGACCACAGGCATCCACATACAAAAACCAGGGGTGTGTTAAGGCACTATTTATAATGGTGAAAAACTGTGGATTAGTTAATAACCCAGGTTTTCTCTAAAGAAAATTGGCTACATTAGTTATGATCTGTTCTTATGGAATGTTTTGCAGCTTTTTTTTTTTTTTTTTCGAGACAGGGTTTCTCTGTATAGCCCTGGCTGTCCTGGAACTCACTCTGTAGACCAGGCTGGTCTTGAACTCAGAAATCTGCCCGCCTCTGCCTCCCGAGTGCTCGTTTTGCTGCTTTTTAAAGGAATAAATTTGTTAAATTTGTATTACACAGCAACAAGTAAATAGCTCTGAGAGACATGCTACAGCTTATGCGAATTTAGTTTCTTTATCTATAAGATTAAAAAAAAACAAACAAGTCTCTACAGTGACTTGGTGCAGCTAAAGGGTAGAATGTATGCCCAGCCTGTGCAGGGTTCTGGATTTGATTAGTATCAATGAAAGAAAACATACACACACAGACACACACGAATCTTTAAAAATATGTCTGTCTGTCTCTGTCTGTCTGTCTATCCATGTGTGCATCTATATGGAGGTCAGAGGAGAAGCTGGTCAGCTCAGTCTGTATAGAATACTGAGGGAACACTCGCTTGTAGATTTCAACAATGTGGTATTACAGACCAAGTTTATGGGATGGTTGTTTTGTTGCTTAACTGGGAGAATACTGGCCTTAACACTATGTGGACTCCAGTGATCCAATTCAGGCCACCAGCCTTGTTGGCATGCAGGTTGACGGAGGTGCCATCCTGCTGGCTCTTAAGATTCTTTCAAATCTCAGTTCTCAGAAAAGAGATACATACCATGGAATGTGCTGGATGCATCATGTGTGGTGCTACATGCCTGTCATCCCAGCACCTGGGGAGGCAGGAAGATCAGGAGTTCAGTTACCCTGGGCTATATATAATAAGGGTTTGTTTTTGTTTTTTGTTCTGTTGTTGTTGTTGTTGTTGTTGTTGTTTGTTTTTTTGGTTTTTCGAGACAGGGTTTCTCTGTATAGCCCTGGCTGTCCAGAAACTCAAGCTATCTTGGGCTACCTCATGACCCTGTCTCAAAAACAAACAAACAAAATACATCAGCCTTCTTTCCCAAGGAAACCCTGGGAGTAAATATGTTTCAAAGGTTTACTGAGGAAAGTTATAGCCAAACATGCAAGTGTTAAGGCCAGTATTCTCCCAGTTAAGCAACAAAACAACCATCCCATAAACTTGGTCTATAATACCACATTGTTGAAATCTACCAGCGAGTGTTCCCTCAGTATTCTATACAGACTGAGCTCAAAGCATGTGGAGGAGACTTTCAGGCTCTACCCAACTCAGTGGCTGGAGTCCTGCTCAAATTGTCTCCAATCACAGGGGCTTCCAAGTTTATACAAGTCAAAAGATTAAACAAACTAACAATGCAAGTAGTCTCCTGGGAGCAGATGGAATAGACAGGATTTAATTTCCTTTTTTTTTTTTTTTTTTTTTAAAATAGAAAAGATAACCAAGGGAAGAGGAAGTCTCATTTCACTTTGAATAACTTTCCATAACATAACCACTTGAGAACGTACAGTTCCGTGTTGTGTGAGCAGAAAACTGGCTTTGGCTTTCTGGGCCCCCAGCTTCCCCATGTGGGAAGCAGGTAGGAATGTTTGACTCAGCTTTCAGGGTCGCTTTGGAGAAAGGTGATTATCAGAAAAAAACTTGTGAGCACAGAGGCGAGCACGCACACACTGCCAGGCCGAGACCTGGAGCCCATCCAGTCACTGGGACTTGTTTGTAGCCAGAGAGGCCTCTGACGCTCGTTAGAGTCTGGAATTACTTCATCCAGTGGCCTGGAAATTTCAAAGGAGAATCTCAGGAAATTTCAAAGGAAACTTCCAAATCTGCTATAGCTCTTCATTGAATGGTCACTTGGCTACTTAACTTCAAACCACTAGTCCAGGCTGAACTGCACACGGACAGAGCCAAATCCTGCCTTTATCTTTGGGCAGTTCTTGCTGTTGTCAATGTGCAGACAGAATATGACCCATTGTCCCACCAGATGCAAAACATGGTCCCGATTCAACAAAAAACATCTGTCTTCAGCACAGGGAGAAAATCAGCAGAGGCTTGAAGCCAGGCTAATGTTTTGTGATGTGGCGCTGTTTGCTAAAATTCACATTGTGATTAGTAAGGAAAAGAAAAGTCGCAGAGAGGATTAACCAATAGTTGTTTTGAAAGATGAAAAGAGTTTGAAAGGAATTTATTTGTATGACCTGTTTATACACGCATGCAAAGGCCATCCAGCACCATCAGTAACAGAGTATTTCCTCATCTGTGGATGCTGGAAATTATTTTATCAAAAGCATGGGTGGCTGACTCTCAATGAACACGTAGTTGAGCAATCTTAGTTAATAATCTTCTTCTGAGTCAAGAACTCACTATGTAGCCCAGGTTGGCCTCAAAGAACCCAGGCTGGTCTAAACTTGTGGCATTTTCCAGCCTTTCAAATGCTGGGATTACTGGTGGGAGCCTGCACCTGGCAGGATAAATTAGATTTGTACTTCTTGTAATATAGAAACACCTTAACTTTAATCTGTTGCATTTTTAGGTCTTTGTGCCTTTTCCACTGCTTTGGTAGAACTGAGAGCTTTTGTCATGTATTGCTCTACAAGAGGGTGTGAAAGGGTTAACATGCAGAGAAGGAAACCAAGTTTATATGCCTAGCTTTGAGTTTCATAAACTTGGCCTTGAAGTTCTAGAGCCAAATAAGGAGTGTATACCAGGCTCACTGTGCCCGAGTCAGCAGTGAGCACTATAATTGTATTCTTTGTTAATAACGGTTGTTAGACAATGGTTTTCCTTTGTTATTGTATAGTTGTTAGTCATTTGTACTTGCTCACTTGTGAACTGTGTTTTATTATATCCTTTTCTCATTGATATACTGGAAAATCTTAGCTCATTCCTTATTTGTTTCCTTTTTCATATTTCATATATATATATATATATATATAGTTATAGCAATATTTTGTCTGAAACGTCTCTTGTAAAAAAATAGCTTCTGATTGTGTGTGTGTGTGTGTGTGTGTGTGTGTAAGTGCACACTGGGGATTAAACCAGTGCTTGTGTATGCTAGGAAGAGCATTATCTTTAAACTATACTACCGATCCTTGTTTCTATTTTTTTCTTTAATCCATAGAATTGGATATTGAATATTTTCATGTAACCAAATGAATAGTTTTTTTCCCCAATGTGGCCGTTCCTCTATGGCTTTGAAAGTGAAGATAGGTCCTGCTCAGAGACAGAAACATATATTCATAATTTTTTTATTTGTTTGCAATTTGATTTTTATGTCTTCCCCTTCTCCCCCTGAGTGTGTATGTGGTGATTGTGGACATGAACATTTTTTTGTGCATGTGTGTGTTGGAGAGATGAGGTCAATATCCAGTGTCTTCTATTATTTTAAAATCATTGTTTATTATTGCTCATTATTGTTTTACTAGTTGTAAAGGCTTGCTAAGCCTGGAGCTCCCAGCTGGGCAGTAAGCCCCTGGACTCGCTGTCTCTGCCTCTCAGCACTGGGATCCCAGGTGCTCCTTGTGTCCACGCTGGGGACTCAAGTTCCAGTCTTCACGTTTGTAGCTCTCTTCACAGACGGAGTCCTCTCCTCAGTCCCTTCAACAAAGTTTTTATTCTAATCAGAAGTTTCATTCATTTGATCAGTAAATATTTTCTGAGTAGCCCTTTATGCTTGGCCAAGTGTAGATACTGGGGAAAAAGTAATAGCCAAAACTATTTAGAGTAGGACAGATGGGTGACCCACAGTCGGGAGCTGTGGTGAAGGTGGCTTAGCTCTTCCTGGTGCTGTGCTGAGCTCAGTCGGTCAGGACAGAGCCCTGCAGAAGCTTCTCCAGACCTGAGCCTCGTTCTCAGGGGACTCCCTTGAGCTAACTTGGTAAGAAACACAATTTCTGCTGCAGACAAAACCAGATTAACTATGGAACATTATTCAGGGCCCACAAAGAGGCAAAAAGTCACCAGAAACACAGGAAGCAAGAGGATTGTGTTTAAAATACTTAAAATAAAAACGCAATACATCTTCAGCATGACTTCGAATCAGGATTCAGAGGAACAGGGCTATTCTCAAATTTGCCTCTTGCACAACAATGAAAGGAAACCTTAAAGATTAGTAAATGGGAAAAATAAAAGAGCCACCTCATTTGTAATCAATGTACAACTGAAAACAGGAAGATAACATTTTATTCAGTTCAGCAAATACTTTAAAATAAAGGATGCAGATAAGCAGGTGCCCCTATACTGATATATAAATTAGTAAATCGGTATTATTTTCTTCCCTTATCTTGTTCTTTCTTACCAAGATTTTTATTAATTAATTAATTAATTAATTGTTGTTGATTCTCTCAAAGAACCAGCTCTTGGTACTGTTGACTCTTTGTATGGTTCTCTTTGTTTCTAATTGTTTGATTTCAGCCCTGAGTTTGATTATTTTCTGCTATTTATGTCTCTTGGGTATGTTTGCTTCTTCTTTTTTTTTAAAATTGGATATTTTATTTACTTACCAAGATTTTAATTTGTCTCACGCTGACCTTGACCTTGTGACTTTCCTACCTTTACCCCTGAATCCTGGCATTACAGGAATGTGCTATCATGACTCGTCGATGCTGTAGTACAAACCTAGAGCTTTGTGTGTGCTAGGCAAGTGTGCTACCCACTGAGCTACGTCTTCGGTTCTTAATCAGTGTAACTTATGAAGACAATTCGGGTATCCTTATCAAAATCCTTAATACACACATACAGTCTTGGACTCATCAATTCTTTCTAGAGCTTATTTAATGTAAATGGAGATATGTATGTGATCGTTTTTGATTAAAAAAAAAAAAACCTCATCAAAGCAGCAAAGCTTGGGGGGAAAAAATCCAACAACTGGGGGATGATAAAACGACAAAATGCCACACAAGAAATCATTTCAAGTACCGAATTCATGGGAAATAATAAATAACAAAACGGGGCAGGAGAGATGGCTCGCTAGTTAAGTGCACAGGCTGCCCTTCCAGAGTACCATGGTTCAATTCCCAGCATCCACGTGGCAGTTCATAATTGTCTCTAACTCCTGTTCCAGGCCGTCTTCTGGCCTCCAAAGGCACTAGACACACATATGGCATGCCACACACATGTAGCAAATCATTTACCATATAGGATCCAGACAAGTAGATGTCCCTATACTGATGCT
Organism: Mus pahari; assembly: GCF_900095145.1. Taxonomy (NCBI): domain Eukaryota; kingdom Metazoa; phylum Chordata; class Mammalia; order Rodentia; family Muridae; genus Mus; species Mus pahari. The sequence goes on along the minus strand of NC_034600.1, from coordinate 42,990,057 downwards.
ATGAGTGTAAATTATAAGCTCCCATACACATAGTATAAAAATTATGTATTGTGTACATAGTACATAAAAAGTATGCAAACATAGTACATAAAAATGACAAAATAAATTGTTACAGTATCAACACAGGAATCCTGTTTGAATGCATTTCCCTTCTGAACACCAAGGTGCTAACTTGATTGTGGAACTTCTCTATTGAATTCTCTACCTTTTTTCTTTCCTTTTTAATGGGGGACTGGAGAGTGGCTCAGTGATAAGAGCACTGACTGCTCTTCCAGAGGTCCTGAATTCAATTCCCAGCAACCACATGGTGGCTCACAACCATCTGTAATGGGCATCTGATGCTGTCTTCTGGTGTGTCTGAAGACAGCGACAGTAGACCCACAGACACGAAATAAATAGATCTTTCCTTTTTAATGATGTAACTGGCAGAATCTGCTCTGGTAATCTAGGGGAAACTGAAAACAGATTCCAGGAGGGAGGAGGAGGGAGGAGAGGCTCAGAGCGTCGGAAGAAAAGCCAGCTGTCACCTGCGCTTGACTGGATGGCTGCTTCCTTTCGAAATGACTCAAAGGCCTGGAAGGTGGTTGACCCAGTGGACAAGGATTGGCTAATGCTTTGCAAGGGTGTCATTTCTTGCCGAGTCTGAGCCACGGCTGATTATCCAGACAAGCATCCTATTCGGATCCCAGGGTTGGCTCATGGGGTGCTGTAGCCACCAGCACTTCAGACATGCTCTCACGGGTTCTGCCATCCCAGGAGATGCTGCGCCCCTCCAGCATTGGGTCTGGACATTCATATGCCTTAGAGGATTCCTAGATAACGGGCAAGTGAAAACTTGCTTCCTGCTGCTGTGAGTTGTTAAGTTTTGCATGTACTGATTAATTTTGTCAACTAGGAATGGTATCCAGAGACTCAAACACATCTGGATATTTCTTGGAAGTGTCTATATTGCTTTGATGTATAATTAGCGTTTAAATCAGTGCAGAGGATCAGACCCAGAGCCCTGTGCATAGCAGGTGAGATAGCTCCAGCCCTACTTAGATTTTAAGCAGACGACCTTCCACAAGTGGGTGAACCTCGGTGCACTCACTCACTTCTGTAATATTAGTCACATGCCTGCCCCTAACTACTCTTTAGGCCCTGGAGGACAAGGGCTCATCTTGTATAAGGAGCTGCACCGTGGGGAGACAAATGCCTGGATCAAGTGCAACGTTAGAGTATCTGAGAATCAGTTAAGAAGAGAATTTGTAAGCCACACCGTGAAAGGCACAGAGGAAAAGGCCACCCCAGGCCCAGAGCAAACCCAGAGAAGCAGATGAAGTAAAGAAGCAAGGCTGGAGAGAAACTGGGTGGGCATAAAAACTGTCATAAAGCAGGGCTTGGATAGCAAGTAAAGAATTTAGACTTTATTCTCTAGGTTAGTTGTTCTACCCTGCAGTCCGCACATCTGTCTAAAAGGGTTCTGCAACGCAGGCTGGGCGAAAAGGCCAGAAACTGTGTTAAATGTTTAATCCATATTAACGGTGGCTATAGAATTTGACGTCGCTTTTACTATTGAGACAGGGTCTCCTTCTATAGTAATTCTCCTTCCTCAGTCTTTCAAATGGTAGCATTATGGGTATGAATGACATTGCCCAATTTATTGTTATTATCCAATACACAGTGATTTCACAGGAAACTGGTTATCTAGTGAGACCTTCCCATTCCCTCTTAAGAAGAAATAAAAAACACCCAGCCCATCCCCCAACAAAAAGTCAGTGAAAGCACAATTATGGAATTTTCGTGTGTGTGTGTGTGTGTGTGTAGCACAGGCAACGCAGCATGTGGGTGGGGTTCAGAGAACATCTTTCCAGCGTCAGTGCTTTCCTTCCACCATGGTGGGCCCCAGAGATCAGACTTAGGTTTACAGGTTTAGTGGCCAGCGTCTTTGCCCACTGAACCAATCTCACTAGCCCAGAATTTGTTTCAGAAACAAGGTTTCACTATGAAGCATTGGTTGGCCTGGAACTTTATATGAAGACCGGGTTGGCCCCAACTCAGAGACCCTAGGATTAAAGGCTTGCATTACCCACGCCTGGCAGATTTTTTGCTACTACTATAAAAGAAACGCATCTATTGTTATAAGTGATAACAAGCAAATATTTTTTAAAGAAAAAGCATTTATTACATTTACCTCACAAAACAACACATTTCAACATTTTAGATATGAGTAAACGCAACAATAGAAGGTACAGCCAAGGGTAATGAGTGTTCATATTTGTTAAGGTCCAAGCTCCCTTCCCATGCATATGTCTAAACAAAGGTTTCAAACTTCACAAATTTAGTTTTGACCTTACATATTTCTTTTCTGGCATTTGCTATGTCCTTGAGAAGTTATTTTAAATAGCAATACAATATTCCTCTTGGCCTTTAGGATCCTCACTGCCCCCATTAAAGCGGAGAGGGATGGGTGTGTCCACATCCCAGCTATCAGGCCTTAGGTAAAAGTCCAGTGTGTAACTAATATTACAACCCGAGGTCCTGCATCTCTAGGCAGCTTCCCATGGTTATTTATGGGTAACCTTTGCCCCATGCCCACCCTAGAAACAACTGCTTTCCATTGTCCAGGTTTACGCACTTGCCGTTCCCGACAGGTCATCTGAAGAGAAGCACAGGATGGTGTGTGTTTTGTACACCTGGCTGCGCTCACGAAGTGTGTTTCTCATGTCTATCTGAGTCATGCTGTGGCCATTTGTTTGTTCTGGAGCTGTCTTCTAATGTGCAGTTCTCTGTTTCAAAGCCCATGCCCACTTTTCCACTGTGGTGGCACGGATTTGACGGGGAAAGGCACAGTCAGTCTCAGGCTAAGCTGAGTTCTAGGAGCACGGGGAAAAGCGCTGCTGTCTTTAGTTTCCAAAGCGAGGACCATCAGTCCATGTCTCTGGCACTGGCCTGGGCTGTGAGCACGCGTGGCACTGACCGTGTCACTGGCCTGGGCGGCGAGCACGCGTGGCACTGACCGTGTCTTTGGCCTGGGCTGCGAGCACGCGTGGCAC
>NC_034600.1:42979464-42986747 GCF_900095145.1 Mus pahari | reverse complement strand
TGTCACTGGCCTGGGCTGCGAGCACGCGTGGCACTGACCGTGTCACTGGCCTGGGCTGCGAGCACGCGTGGCACTGATGAGTTAGAGTATTTATTCGAATCAAATTTTACTTCCCTCTTTTCAAACAATGACATACATTTCCTATTTATTTTCTAAAGCAGACCATCCTTTGAAGTGTATCTTTAATAGAAACATTTTTTTTTTTTTACTGGTGTAGACAGAACATAAATAGATAAATGTTACCTTACTTAAATGTTGCCTTAGAAGTTGTTTTCCTTCACCAAGGGCCCCTGTAAGTTTCTCATCTCTCAGATAAGGGGGAACCACTGTTTGCAAATTAGTAATTTCTGAAAAGGGTATTATCTCTGTAAAGATTATAAAACAAAACAAAAACCAAAAAACAAACCAACAAAGGGCTGCCACCCCAGCCCTCTGGAGACAGGCAGTAGAAGCACCACAAATTTGAGGCCAGACAGGGATACACAATCAGACTCTGTCTCAAAACATACAACAAAACAAATTTTTTTTTTTTTTAAAGTAAGAGCTTGTAAGACTCATTCATGCCTAGGCACAAACACTCCAACCTGAAAAAGAAAGATGCCCTATTTGGATCCCAAATGAACTTTTACTAGATTGGTACCTAATCTAGCCCTTCCAGAAATAAAAGCTCAGGTCTGGTAAAAGTAGCTCTCCAGGTCACAGAGAAACTCAGGCCTGGTGCCCATTACTCTTCCTCCGGCTTCTTACACTTCCTGGCTATCCCAAATGGCCTGTGTCTGCTCTAGTCTTCAAGCTAACACAGCTGAATCAGGCTTCCTCATTTGTATGTGCTTCTTCCTATCTGAGGCTCCAGAGTCTGTTGTTTTTCCTTAAAGGGGCAACGCCAAACTGTGTAGATGACAGCCAGCATAAAACCTGGACCTGTCCTTGTAACCAAAGGTCCCGTGGGGCCTGGTGGAGCCCTCCCTGTGCTCCTGGCTCTGGGAGGTGAAGGGAAGAGAAGCAAAGCTCAGGGCCATCACTGGCTACGTAGTGGGTTCAAAGCCAGGAGAGCCTGCAAGAGTCGCAATAACAATGTATTCAGAGGTATTTATCCCAAAAGATAGTTATCTACTAGAAGGTATGTGTACACATATTCCTCCTATAAATCTTCTTTGCCATGATTTATCTTAGACATCTCTTTAATATATAAATAATAAAAGCAACGACATAGTGGTTCATCTGGAAGCCTATCCTGTATTTGTACAAATAATTAAGTGCCACAATTCACCTGGGACGCGGGGGAGTTTTACACTGAAAACCACAACTCCCCCCAGGAAGTCCCGCTTAGCACATCTGGCGTCCAGACTCAGCTCATCAGAGACTGAACACCAAGGGGGCAGGAGCCTGGCATCTCTGTGGCACATAAGGAAGGTGACTCAGTGGGATCACAAGGGTGGACAAAGAATGCTCCACCACTGGGACCACACCTTCCTTGCCTGTTCACCACAGCGCTAAGTGCTTAACAAAAGGTCAGGCATCCGGTAGGTACTTAGGTACTGAATGATCAACCTGGAACCTAACTGACTCCTCCTTACCCCTCCACTCCCCCCTGCCCCCGCCCAGGGAATACTGGGGATTAAACCTGGGACGTCATACTTTTGAGGCAAATGCTGTACCACTAAGCTATACCTCTAGCCCTACATTATTTTGGGGGAGGAGTATGTAAGAAAATCCTAGATAATAGAATAGCATCTAATACTTTCTATTTAAGTGGAATCTTGACTAGTTAATCCAACAAACATATCCTGAGGCTTGCTATGACTGACTATTACTGGACTGATGGGGACTGAGGGGGGTGGGGAGGTGTCAGAACAGTGCGGCTCACCCCTGCTCGGGGACCATAAGGCACAGTCTGTGATAAACACCTTGTCATTTTAAACTTTTAAAACAGTCTTACTTTACCTTTTCAGAACAGTTGGGAAATCAAGAAAAAAAATATTTGGTGGGGAAAAAAGTAATTTTACTTAAAGAAGCCAGAGAATTAGTGTTCTTTATCAGTGTTAAAGGCTCTGAAGAGTTATGATTTTTCCAGGGCTTTTGGCCAGAAACTGAGCAACACTTACCTAAAGTGCCACAGTCATGAAAAACACTCTTAGATGGAGAGAGCACACTGGCTTATGGGGATGGACCCCTTAGGTCCCCGTTAATGTGATACATAACTTTCCAGAAGATCAGAACATTCAAGAAGGCCCCTCACAGCCTGACATGGGACACAGCCACAGTCACTTAAGAAATTCAGTCCTGCAAAAGATGGGATCCAGCGCCAGTGATGGGAGGCAATATTTCCTCACCAAAGTCCACTAACAAAATCCCAGAAATATTTTTCTTCAAAATAATTCTGATTTCTTTTTTTTTTCTCCTATAAAAAAACAAATAACATCTCAGAGAATCCTGTTTGGACTCTGAGGTTCCCATCAGAGCTGTCTTACACTATGTGTTTATACAATCTTAAGTGATTGCCGGACAGCAAGTGGGGCCAGCCAGGTCAGTGTGTGTGATGAGGGAGTCAGTTCACTGTGTGTCACAGACTGGTAACATGCTATTGTTACACACCAACTTGACTTGGATTTGTTTGCAGACATTTAAGTTGGTGTGAAGTTGTGTTAAACACAAAATCCAAATCACCACCAACTTCTAAAATGCAACACATCAATACCGTGTCAGGAAAACACGCAGGATAACACTCCCTGCTGCTACCAACTGTGAGGGTTTCAGTGAGGAATTCCTCATGCACTTGTGTGGCTGAACACTTGGGCCACAGCTGGTTTGGGGAGGATCTGGAGCTCTCAGGAAATAGAGTGCTACTGGAGGAAGTACATCACGGGGGAAGCGGGCGCTGTGAGTTTATAGACTCCCCAAGCTGGACACTCTACTCTTGTTATCCTATATGCAGATGCAATGTGATTTGCCAGCCCTGCTTTGGTGCCTGCTCCCAAGCCTTCCTGGGTATTATGGACTCCCTCTCTGGAACTGTAAGTCAAAATAAACTCTTGCTTTTGGTCAGAGTATTTTATCACAGTAACAGAAACAAAACAAAACACCATACATCAATGAATGTAAACATTTGACATTTTGAATATTCATACTTAAAGAAATGAAAAATTTGGAAACTTTAGCACCCAGTGTATTACTAATTACACCCCACATTAAGCAATTATGCTTTCTGTCCAAGAGTCATAGGAAATAAATACTCCAGGGTTCATAAAGAAAGAATAACAGCACAAAGAAGCAGCTGCGTAACGTATGTAACGTATCTCTACTAGCGGGTGAGCACAGGGAGTGCGGTCTGGGGGAATAGTGGGAACATGGAAACGGGTCCCTTGCCTCTGAGCAGCCCCTCCCCCTCTGCCATGCCCCCCCCCACCCCCAGGACTTGATGCTGCTCTCACAGTGCTCAGTTAACTGTTGGTCACTGTTGAGTACACCCTTTCTTCATTAGAAAAAAAGCTCCTCTAGGACATTCGAGCTGTCTTTAGCTCCTCCAGAGTCATGTGCATTGCTGACTATTCAATTATTTAAACAGGAACACTTAAGGGAATGATAATTAAAAACACACATCAAACACTTCCTTGGTAAGTTCCAAGAAGCAGCAGAGAACAAGCCCACAGCTACGGTGAGTAGTGGAACAGCACTTCTAAGACACATTTAATGTAAACAAAGCCTTTCCCTTTAAAACAGCCTCCTCTAAGGGGTGCAATGACGCATTCCTCATTCCAAGCACATTTCTGGAGTGTGCTGATGGCAGTGACTTGGCACAATCGTCCATGTCCACAGGGATAAAGCTTACCTCTACTTTTTCCCTTTCTAGCTTTAATATTAGCACAGCTCAGGTTCACTCACAGGACTTCTAAGGAAGATCTCTCGCTAAACAGCTCATTTTAAATTTTAGTGTCCGCAGGTATGTTTAAGTTAAAGAGGCTCAGTCCGAAGGCCGGCCGTAGCAGCAGAGCGATGAGGTGAATGTGGCGTAGTGAGAAAGCTCAGAGATGAGAGCAGAGAGAGAAAGAAAGGGTAAGATGGCTGCGTGTGGGTTCCTACCTCCCCATTCTCACACAAGCCAGGACACACGCACTCGTGGGCAGAGTTCTCTGACTCTGTGGCAAGGCCCAGGTAGGCTCATGGGGAAAAACAAGAACAAAACTGTAAGGAGACAAAGTCATTTGGCTTGTCTCACAGGACATCAGGAAGAGGTCTAACTTGTTAAGTGTTCTTAAGAAAACAAAAGCATGAATCTGTATTACTTTTTCATCTGGAGGGTAGCATCCTTTGCCGGTTACCTTTTATCTTTTATCTATGAAATGGGCAAAACCACATCCAATTATCCTTGATTGTTAAAGCATCCAAGAACGTCTTTGCAGGGGTTGTGGGGAGTGGAAATTGTCTCTAAAGTCCTCAAAGACAAAAGAAACTACTAAGAACATAGCGAGAACAAGTTAGGGACACCTCTTACAACACCCGGCTCTGACTCAGATGTCATTAAGGGAAGGTGACTCTGCAGTCATGAAGTTCCAGAGTTCCTCCAGCCCGGATTCCCATGCAGCCCCAATGTCTACGGCCGTTTCTGTGAGCCAGAGCTTTTGAGACTAGCTCCATGATAAATGTAACGAGGTTCAAAGCCTGGGCTATTAGCTGAATATGAAGGTTTGTAGAAGCTAAATGACATAACGTCTGAGATTGGTTTTTCATGATGTCAGTAGAAAAGAAACCTCGGGAGGAAGCAGGTGAAGCTAATTCAGCTAACCCTACAATTACCAAACCCAGGGGTGGGCACACAGCAGTTTTCCGTATTATTCTATTTGTGCATTTGCTTGACAGTTTTCATAATGAGACTTTAGAAAGTGTTAGAAATTACAGATCCTTATAAACATAGACCCATGCACTACTGGGATGTAAAGTTATACTAAAATAAATTAAAGCTGGCTTAAATCTGGGTCTGCTTTTGAGATTCACAAAACCATCTTTTTTTTTTTTTTTTTTTAGAACATGACACTGTCCTGGGAAGTGGAATTATGATGTGTTTTAAACAGTTTAGTCAAAATTAGAGAAGTCTAAATGCTTGCAGTTGTGGGTAGACCACAGGTCCTGTTACACGGGAGATAGGCAGATATGGATTCTGGTTTAGCTGTTTGTTCAGAAGGAAGATGGCAAGAGTGTTAACTCTAAGAATCTGGATTTCTCAGTCATCTTGTCAGAAGCTTTTCTTGTGAGACCTAACTCTTCCCTTCCTGTTATAGAAGCAGGTAGAGGGTGTCAGCTCCTGGGGGTCACACCTGACCCAGGATGGCTTGGGGTACACTGGGTAATCCTACCCTTCCTAGCTAGCGATTCCTTTCTCTTCTGAAGAGCCTCATATGCCCATCTCCATTTGGGTTTCCTCCACTGGGCTTCACACAGTCCATGCAGTTCTCAAGGGCAAGAAGCAAGGACAACTGCTTTTGTCAGGTGTGAGATCTGGCTTGGGAATTGGGGCTGGATTCGAATTAAGAGTCAGATAGCAATGGACTCTGCGAAAGTTGATCTGACACCTAATTTCTTTTGGTCTCGGTCTCTCTCTCTCTCTCTCTCTCTCTCTCTCTCTCTCTCTCTCTCTCTCTCTCTCGTCTTGAGACAAGGCTTTATACAGCCAGGCTGGTTTCAAACTGGCCATAACCAGACTGGTCCCCAGAGCAAGTTTCAGGACAGCCAGGGATACATACAGAAAGCCTTTCTCAAGGAAAAAAAAACCTAAAACCAACAAACAACCCATCCCCCCAAGAGACAATCAAACTGACCGTGAAACTGAGGATGACCTTAGCCTCCAGGTCCTTTTACCCTACCATCTAGGTGCTCACGGACATACCAGCTACCCCACTGGCCCTATCGGACACACAGCTTCTGATGGATGGTCACTATTTAATGTTTTTTGTTCTTCAGATTAAGTATTGAGTTAGGAATTTATCCCATTAATAATGATGCCATGGAAACTTCTTTTAAAATGAGGTATTTGTTTTTACTGTTGGAGACAGTTGAGCTTTGGGCAAACTGGAGAAATGGCCCAGCAAATGAGAAGGTGGAAGAGCCCACATGGAAGCACACACAGGGTCTGGCAACATGCCCTGACCCAAGACCCCTGAGATTCCTTGCCGTGGGTGGAGCACACCCACCTAACTTACCAGCAGAAACATCAGCATGATCCCTCCCACATTTCTACTTGGATACATGGGAATGAAAGTCACTGAGAAAAACCATCCTTAATACTTACATCTTCCCAGCACGAGTACAAAAATACTTATGAGAGACCATCATTTCCCTCGCTTCCAATTATCTTAGAAGAACACTTAGAATTACAGCAATGACAGCATTTTCAAGTTCTTTTATGCAGAACCGTTGCCAAGGTTCAGAATACCAGGAGAAATCTTGAGAAAAGAGTTTTCACATGAAAAACTGAGCAATCAGGTTCACCACGCCCAAAACGATGATGATAACGTGAAACACCAACTTAGGCCATGTCAGACGCCCCTCTTGGTAAAGGGAGATTATATAGATGAGAGACGGGTATATGAACACGAAAGCCAGGCCACAGGCTGCTCCCGAATACCTGCAAAATAAAACTCCCTGCTTATGGAGTCTTACTGCATTTCTGGTGCTTTATAAGTAAATACAGTATGAATTAAACTGTCCTAGGTCTCATTTTGAAACAAAATTCATCATTTGTTACTGACATGAATTTAAAACTTGTTTCATTTAAATTAATAAAATTATTATTTCTTCCCTGCATGCTAAAGTTTTTTATTCACTCCTTAAATCGCAGAAGTACCTGAGACAGGCTTTCATCTTGATCTTTTTTTGAGAAAGGATCCATGCAGACCAAGCTGGCCTTGAACTTGATATCTAGCTGAGGCTATTCTTGAACTCCTGGTTCTCCTGCCTCTGCTTCCTAAGTGGGGGTACTTCAAACACCATATTGGATGGAGGTGCTGGGGATGGAGCCCCTGGGCTGAAACACTACCAAATGAGCTACATCCCTGGACTCAATTTTTCACCTTTATTAAGTCTTTCAGAGTTTGTGAGCGCCTGTTTATGAGAAAAGATTAATTTGTCTGTGACATTCAGTGCAATTATTAAGGAAGACAAAAATCCTTACATGAGTTTGTGACAGAGAAACAGACATTTCTCCATTTTCTCAAGGAACTTTAACTTCATTATATTCACAGGCACCACAGAACACTCTCCCCACAGGCACCACAGAACACTCCCCCCCC